>NW_021632134.1:0-29994 GCF_004799145.2 Neltuma alba | reverse complement strand
GTTTGAAGTATGGGGTTATTGATTTTATGGGCCCCTTTCTTCCTTCTATGGGTTTACATAAATTCTTCTTGCAGTTGATTACCTTTCAAGATGGGTAGAGGCCATAGCAACCAAAAAGAATGATGCTGTACTGTTTAAAATTTCTAAAAAATAACATCTTTTCTAGATTGGCATTCCTAGAGCAGTAGTTAGTGATAATGGCACTCATTTTTGTAATAAATTGCTACAAGGGTTATTCACCAAGTATGGTGTGACACATAAGACATCCACACCTTATCATCCCCAAAGTAATGGGCAAGCTGAAAATGCAAATAGAGAAATCAAGAAGGTGTTGGAACGAATAGTTTAAACCATCTAGGAAGGATTGGAGTGCCAGATTAGATGATGCTTTGTGTGGGCATATAGAACTGCATTAAAACCCCAATAGGCATGTCTCCTTACAGATTGGTTTATGGTAAGATGTGTCACCTACCGGTTGAGATTGAACATAAGTCTCTTTGGGCTGTAAAAGCATGTAACCTTGATTTTGATTCTGCTGGTATGGAAAGATTATTGCAATTGCAGGACTTGAAGAGTTGAGACTCGAAGCATATGAAAATTCCAGGTTCTATAAGGAGAAGACAAAGATGATTCATGACAAGCAAATCCTAAGGAAGACTTTCAAGGTTGGAGATAAAGTGTTGCTGTATAAAGCACGATTCACATTTAAACCTGGGAAGTTGAGCACTAGATGGGAAGGACCATACTTGGTCACTAAAGTTTACAAATTTGGCATGATAGAGCTGCTAGATGAGAAGAGCAGTAAGACTTTCAAGGTCAATGGTCACCTGCTCAAAATCTACAAGGAGAATTTTGATCCACCATAATTTCAGGTTGTCCCCTTCCTTACACACTTTAGTCTGTGTTTATTTGATTATTATCATCTTGAACTCCATTTTGAGCAAGTGTGGGGGAGGGCATAACTAGTAGCAAGTGTAGGTTGTTTTTAGTTTGTTTTGAAGTGTTCTGTTGTTTCTTTCCATTCCTTCCCTTACCAATTTTTCCTTGCTATCTTTTGTTCAAATTTGCATTGAGGGCAATGCAAGGATCAAGTGTGGGGGAGTGAATGTTGTGTTTTTGTGTGTTCTATGTCTTTTGTAGAAGAACTCAGTTTTCAAAAACTTTTTGAAGGTTTAAGCTTGCTTCAGGATTTCTAATGTTACATTTGTGACTGATTTGATTTAGAAATTAATATCTTGAAGTGAAATTTTCTAATGCATAGAGATTAAGCATGATGTTTCTTTACCTGAGGTGAATGAATATGGAAGACAAGCCTAGTTGGAAGGATTCTTTGAGCTTTATATTCATTTCTGGTGTGTGCATTCACTTAGTTCTTATACTCTCTAGAACTTGTCTTAGTTCTTAATCAAGACCACATGTAACATTAGTATTCTTGAACATGATTGAGGCATTCATTCAATTAGCTACTTAGACCAAATGGCCAACCCCTGCATGATTTATCCCTTGTTACCCATTTGAGCCTTTTAGCTGAATTTTTCCATTCATTTCACTCTCATTTATAAAACCTCTTTCCTACAAGGATGCATATTTCATTTCATTAATTCCTTTTAGAATTCACTAGCATTTTGATGGATTCAATTGATGGATTGATATGAGGAGATGCATACATGAACTTAAAAGAAAAAAAAAAAAACAAAGAAAAGAACATGAAGAACAAATGCGAATGAAAAAGAAAAGAAAAAAAAAAAAAAAAAAAAAAAAACAAAAAGAGAAAGAGAATAGAAAAGTTGAAAAGAAATAAAAAGGCAAGAAAAGAAAAGAAAGTGGGAATAAAAGCACCTTTATAGCTTTAGACTTCAAGATCAAGAAGTCAAATCCTCAATTGAATATTACTAATGCTATGAATTCTACACATTGATTCACATATTATCTCTATCCTTCTATGCATTCTTGTGCATTTCTTCCTCACCCTTACATTACAAGCCACAAAAGTCCTCTTGATTCTTGAGTACTTATGTACTTAGGTGGTGGAGTGGTAGTAGAGCTATTACAAGCATATGGTAGAGCATTTGAATAAGTGAGTTGAGTGAAAGAACCTTTGATACTTGTTAGTTGAGCGATACACTAATTCCCTTGTGTGGTCTTCTATATCTTATTCACTTGGATTAAATTACATATCATTGCTTGGTTTCTTTGCATTAGAATGTTCCATGGATGGATGTTGGTGAAGAATCATTGTTGGTTGCAGTTGTAACCTGAACTTTTGAACTTGCTTATTCCTTTCTTGCATCCTTCTCTTTCACATATGTTTAGACTTGAATTGCCCAGGAGTGCAAAAGCTAAGTGTGGGGGAGTTGATAAGTCTCATTATTTACATACATTTCTAGCCCTAAACACATACTTTTGCGATCTATATTTACATACTTTGGGCATAATTAGGTTCCATTGTGTATAAGAGTTGGTGAGAAGAATTATGAGGTTTTGCAAGTGTTTTTACATGTTTTTATATGATTTTATTTGTGTGTACTTTTGATCCCTGCTTTGGCATGAATTTCAGGAAGTTTCAGTAGCATTTTCGCCATTCTGTCTGAGGCGCCGCGGCGGATTGACGGAGGCGCCACGGCGGATTTCCAAGGTACTCTCGGTGAAAAGCGCCGCGGCGGATGGACTAAGGCGCCACGGCGGACGGAGGTTTTCATGAAGCTCAGGATCATTAATCAAAACGACGCCGTACAGGACAGGAGCCGCGGCGGATTGACGGAGGAGCCGCGGCGGATGACCGAAATTTCCAGATTTAAAAGCTGAAGTCGCGCGCTTCAACAGGAGGATCAGATTTCAGTTGCTCACTCTCCCTCCAACGCGATTTTCTTGCTCTCTCCGCCCTCTCTCATTCTCTCTTCCATTTTCGTCCAATTCCATCAATTTCCACCGATCAACCATGGATCTTTCATCAATTCTTGCTTTCTACCCTAATCCAGAGTATGAGTAGCTGAATTTCCAAGTTCTTCTAGCAATGAAGCTGACCTGAGTTCATGGAGCTAAACAGGGAGTCATTTCAGATCTATTTTCTACCTTCTATTCTAAGAGTCATTGTTTCAGTTGAACAATTGTGATTAGAATGAAGATTGAGTGATTAGATTTATGTTTCTTGGAATTTAGATCTGATTGAACATTAGATGTGAGTTGTGTCCTTTAGTTCAGTTGAATAGAGGATTCTCTGTTGATTTGTAAATCTAATTCGTTTACTTGGACTGTTGTTCTGTAAATCTGAATTTTGGTTGAATATATTGATGATTCACAGTTGTGGTCATTCTTAGAGAATTGCAACTTGCTTCTCAAGTGTTCTTGTCAATTGATTTTCCTTCTCATAGATCAAAATAATGAATCTAGTAAGATAGTTGTTTCTGATCTATGTTAAGAGAGATTTGAGCAGTAGCTGAATCTATCCATTTAATTGACACTAAGAGACTCCAAATTATAAGATTGAACAAGGAAGGTTGGATAAATTGCTAGGGGAACTACTATCTCTCATCTGAATCTCATTTGCAATTTACCTTTCATTAGATTTGTTTCTTGTTTTGATTTCTCTTTTTCTGAACTAAAGCTCTCATCTTGGTAATTTGATAATTAATAGTGAATTGTTAAGAATTGAAATACAACTTAAGGCTCCTTGTGAAGAATGACCTAGGTAGTGCCTCACTTGCTGCATTTTCCCTAGTAAAACTTTGATTACCTAGCGACAAGGTTTATCAAATTGGCGCCGTTGCCGGGGAGCCTTACTTGTTGAGGTTCTGAGCAATTCACTGGTGTGCCAAGAAAATTTTCATGTTTGAAAACCCAAAACTTAGAAAAAGTAGCTTTAGTGTTTTTGAGTTGTGCTGCATGTTCACTTTTGTGCTTTGTTGTTAAGTAGTTTCCCTTTTTGCTGTGTTTAAATTCATTCCACAGGTTGTCAAGGAGTTAACACAATTGAGTAGGGGTGTGAATTGTTTGAATCCTTGCTGTAGCAACCTTTTCCCTTTTAATTGTTCTTCCATTTAACCTAATGATGGTTGGTTGTTTTTATGCTTTTGAGATATTTTTCTTGTTGACAAACTAATACCATTGTGTTAAGGGGTTCAATTTGCAGGAGTGAAGGTGTGAACAGTGTCAGAAGCTGCTGCAGAATTCGTCCATCTGGTTTATCAGTACCAGGCGCCGCGGCGGATAGCATCAGGAGCCGCGGCGGATTTCACAGAATCAATCCTGCAAAAAGAGCCGCGGCGGATTGCACCAGGGCCGCGGCGGATTTCACCTGATCCCTTCTTAGCTTTTTTGTTCTCTTTGACTTCTGTCTTTTGTCTAATTGCTTTTTCACATTTATTTTATTAGTCTATTCTAGTGTTCTTTAGTTGCATGTCCCAGGATAAAGGTCTTTTACCTTTTGATTGGAAATCAATAGAACTCTTAGGCAAATCAAGAAAACCAAACAAATAGCTGAGTCTAGTAAGCAACCTATAGTGAGTGACTCTCATCCTCAAGTTGAATCTTGTTCTTCCTCAGAATCTGAATCTACTTTAGGAGGGTTTATAGACAATCATTTTGTGATGGATCAAAATAATAACAATGCCCAAACTGAGAGAGGTGATACTACAAATAGACCTCAAAATGAAAGGCAAGCTGAAAATGTTCTCCATAATGCTAATATTCAATTGAATAGAGATGAGGAGAATAGGAGCATTAGAGAAATTAATAACTCAAGTGTGAACTGTGATCCATGTGGTTTTTATAACTTTGAAGCTGATTTTGAACTAAAAGGTACTTTGATTAATGCCTTACCAAGATTCCTTGGTCTTGCAGGGGATGATCCATATAGACACCTTCAGAATATGCATGCGGTGTTCCTCTATGAAGCCCCATGGTGCTCAACTGGAGATGGGTTATAAGGAGAGCTTTCCACTTCACATTAGAAGGAAATGCCAAAGAATGGTTGCAAAGTCTACCTCAGCACTTCACAACACTTACATGGGAGCAACTTAAGAAGCCTTTTTAGAGAAGTACTTTCCTGCATCAAGGACATCTAAATTGAGGAAGGCAATCTATGGAGTTCAACAAGATAGTAGAAAGACCTTGTATGAGTATGGACAAGATTTCTAGCTATGCTTTCTAAATGTCCAAATCATCAAATCAGCAAGTCTAATCTAGTTCAATATTTCTATGAGGGCTTGCTATCTCATCACAAGAACACAATAGATGCTGCAGCCCATGGTTCACTATTTGATTTGACTCCTCACAATGCTTGGGAATTATTGGAGAAGATGGCCAACAATAATCAGCAATTCAGCACAAGGGATAACCAATCTGTCAATGAAATTTTAAGGTCAAATCCTACTAACTTAGACTCTCAATTTGCTGCCTTATCAGAAAGGATGGACAAGAGAATGACTAGGATGGAGCAACTCTTGTCAACTAAACAATGTGGTGCTATGGGAACATCTCAAGCCTTGGTAGCTCCCTCTTGTGACTCCTGTGGTTCTATGATGCATTGTACTGAATCTTGCCCTTCTCAATTTGAAGAAGTGTCAGCCATGTATCAACAAAGAGCCGGTCAATATCAGCAAAGGAACCCTTTCTCCAACACTTATAACGAAGGATGGAAGGATCATCCCAATTTTAGATGGGGAGGAGGAGAGAACAACAAGGAGAGATTCATGCAGAATAGGTTCCAGCAACGTCAACATTCAGAACAAGTTATGGTTCCTTCCCAAACGACTCAAGAAGTTGGGAATTCAAGGAATGATGACATGTCTCTCTTGTTGAAAAGCATGAACAGTATGAATGCTAATCTCAGTGCTATGGCATCTCAAATGGACAGAATTGATAAGCATACCACTGCATCTGATGCAAGAATGGCTGCTATAGAGAATAGGGTTGAACAATGGGAAACTAAGACAGCAAACTTGGCTAACTTTGTTACCCAAATTTCAGATAATTTCAGCAGTCTTCAAGCAAAAACAAGTGGAGCTTTGCCTTCCAATACTGTGATTAATCCCAAGTCATTGAATGCCATAAGTTTGAGAAGTGGAAGAAAGGTGACATTCAATGAGAATGATGAAGAATCTGACTTGGATGAAGATCATTACACTAAAGGGAATTCTACTCATGAAAAGAAACCACCAAGTGTGGAATCTGAAAGCTTAAGAGAGAAGCAACTTCTGCAAGCAAAAAAGAAACCGGATGTAGAAGTGCAACTACTGAAGGTTGCACAACTGAAGCCGGCCCTTCAACTATGGATGATAAAGGCGTCCATGAAACACCATTGAGAGAGGACTTGAGCAATCTTCTTCAAGAATTGCAGATCCTAACCAGGACAATGGGAAGATTGAGCAAGAGAAAGTTGAAGATCCTCACAAGAGCAATAAACCGGGAAGTCAAGGTAAGGAGGTAAGCTTGAAAGATCTACCTTTTCCTAAAGCTTTTATGTTTGGGCAGAAGGTTGCAAAAGAAAAGCAAAATAAAGAAGTTTTAGATTTCTTTAGTAAAGTAGAAATTAACATTCCTCTGCTGGATTTGTTGAAGAAAGTGCCTGAATATGCAAAATTCTTAAAAGACATTTGCACTAATAAAAGAAAGTTTAAAACTAATGAATTGGTGCAAGTTGGCCCTAATGTTTCAGCCCTTTTTAAAGCTCAATTACCTGTGAAATGCCAAGATCCAGGAGCTTTCTCCATTCCTTGTCAAATTGGTAAGTTTCATATTTCTAAAGCTTTACTAGATTTGGGTGCTGCTATCAATGTGATGCCAAGTTCTGTTTATTATGCTTTAGGAGTTGAAATCATGAAACCTACAAGTGTCTTAGTGCAACTAGCTGATAAGTCTATTAGGAATCCCAAGGGAATCTTAGAAGACATTTTGGTTCAAGTAAAAGACCTTGTATTTCCTGCTGATTTTTATGTGTTAGATATGACTAATGAGGCCATAAGTGAAAGCACATTGATTTTGGGCAGACCATTTCTAAGAACTGCCAACACCATGATTTGCATGAAGGATGGGATTATAAAAATGGAATTTGGTGGACAAGAAATTCAATTTAACATGTATGAGATGATGAAACATCCACATGAGGATTATTCTCTGTTAGGGCTTAATATGATTGATGTGTCACTTGAAAATGAGTGTGAATCTATTTTTGAGCATGATAACAATGATGATACTGAAGATTCCTTCGTCTCTTTCTCCTCCATATATTCTCCTTCATCTTCTTTTTCTTCACACCTTGATGATGTGCCTAGCATTGATTCTAAAATTGATGGCTGGCTTTCCACTTGGAGTGAATTGTCTTCAGTTTCATCCATTAAGTCTTCCATTGATGCTAATTCCACTCTGTCAAGTGATGAACAACTTGCAAAAAGATTGCTTGTAGATTTCTCAACAGCACAAGAGAATAAATCAACTCCTATACAAGAAGGGGAAGGTGAAGGGCACAAGACTCATGATTGCAAGGCCAGCCCAAGTCTCATGGATGAACCTCCATTCAAGGAGCATGCAGCTGAACCTTCTGAACAACAGGATTTGCCTTTAAATTCTTATCACATTTTGTATTCCAATCCTGTTTACAAGTCACTTGATCTTAATTTCTTTAACCATGCAGAACTGGAACACCTCTTGGAAATCATGCGAAGTGCAGCTACTCCCAACCCTAGGAGATTAAGCATGACACCAACCAAATTTGCTGAAATATGTAGCATAGGGAGTGCACTTTTGCAATCTAATTTTACTTCTGAAATTGGAATTCCCCAAGATTATTCTGCATCTAACTTTGAGTTTTCACATGGATTTACAAATGTTTTAAATGCATTGTTGCAGGGACCAACTAAGGAGAGTTACTCACATGAGGATGAATGTACAACTGAAATTTTTGGTATTGAAGCCTTGAAGCAATCTGGAAATAATTGCACTACCTTGGAGCTCAAGAAACTGATACCCTCAGTAGTTCAACCTCCTGAATTGGAGCTTAAACCCTTACCATCAACACTGAAATATGCATTTTTAGCTGAAAATGAAAGACTCCCGGTGATAATCTCTAACTCTTTAACTGATATTGAGGAATCTCAATTACTTGCTGTTTTGAAAAGGTATAAAAGTGCAATTGGGTGGTCTTTAGCAGATATTCCTGGTATTAATGCTTCAATTTGCACTCATAGAATATTGTTAAATGAAAATGCAAAGCCCATAAGGCAACCTCAAAGAAGACTTAACCCACTCATACTTGATGTTGTTAAAAAGGAAGTAACAAAGCTGCTTAGTGCTGGTATCATATACCCTATTTCAGATAGTGAGTGGGTAAGTCCAGTTCAGGTTGTTCCTAAGAAAAGTGGGATCACTGTGGTTAGGAATGAAAAAATGAATTAATCCCCACTAGAATCCAGAATTCTTGGCGTGTTTGCATTGATTATAGGAAACTTAATGATTCTACAAGAAAAGATCATTTTCCTCTACCCTTTATAGATCAAATGCTTGAAAGATTAGCTTGTAAATCTCACTATTGTTTCCTTGATGGTTTCAGTGGCTATTTTCAGGTTCCCATTGCACCTCAAGATCAAGAGAAGACTACATTCACTTGTCCCTTTGGCACATTTGCATATAGAAGAATGCCATTTGGACTTTGCAATGCACCGGGCACATTCCAAAGGTGTATGCTATCCATATTTAGTGATTTGCTAGAGAATGGAATTGAGGTGTTTATGGATGACTTTACCATCTATGGAAATAATTTTGATGAATGTTTAATGAACTTGGAAAAAGCTCTATCTAAATGTGTTGAAAAGGATCTTATTCTGAATTTTGAAAAATGTCACTTTATGGTTCAACAAGGAATAGTTCTAGGTCACCTAATTTCTGAAAAGGGAATAGAGGTAGACAAAGCAAAGGTTGAAGTAATTTCCTCTCTACCCTATCCAACAAATCTTAAGGAGCTTAGATCTTTCCTAGGCCATGCTGGATTTTATAGAAGATTCATAAAAGATTTTAGTAAAGTGACCTTTCCAATGTCTAAATTGCTGCAAAAAGATGCTTCCTTTGATTTCACTGATGAGTGTAAGATGTCTTTTGATGAGAT
This sequence comes from Neltuma alba, assembly GCF_004799145.2. Lineage (NCBI taxonomy): Eukaryota > Viridiplantae > Streptophyta > Magnoliopsida > Fabales > Fabaceae > Neltuma > Neltuma alba. The sequence continues at coordinate 20,897 of NW_021632134.1, read as the reverse complement.
TAAATCCAGATTGACTTCTCCACCTATTTTGACTTGCCCTAATTGGAATTTACCATTTGAATTGTGTTGTGATGCCTCTAATAATGCAGTGGGTGCAGTTTTGGGACAAAAGGATGGTAAGGTTTCCAAGGTTATTGCTTATGCTTCAAAGACTCTAGATAAGGCTCAAACTAATTACACAACTACTGAAAAGGAGCTCTTTTCTATTGTTTTTGCATTAGACAAGTTTAGGCCTTACCTAATTAACTCTAAGGTTACTGTTTTCACTGATCATTCTGCTGTCAAGTATCTTTTCAGCAAGCCACAATCCAAACCGAGGCTCTTAAGGTGGATGTTGTTGATCCAAGAGTTTGACATTGACATCAAAGACAAACCTGGAGCAGAAAATGTGGTGGCTGACCATCTAAGTCGCTTACCAGAAACTACAAGGGGAGTAATCGGTTCAGATTCTGTTTGTGATGAGTTTAAGGATTGTTCTGTTTCTGCCTTGTCTCTCTTGGAACCTTGGTATTGCCATATTGTCAACTTTTTAGTTGCTGGTCTAATTCCCCCCTCTTTGTCTCATTTTCAGATGCAGAAGATTAAGAGTGAGTCTAAGCACTACATTTGGGATCCTCCAATCCTTTGGAAGGTATGCAGCGACCAAATCATTCGGAGATGTGTACCAAATGAAGAATTTCAAGACATCCTGCATGCTTGCCACTCTCAAACTTGTGGAGGTCATTTTAGTGCTAACAAGACTGCAAGAAAAATATTGGAAGCTGGTTTGTATTGGCCATCACTCTTTAAAGACTCTTATGAGTATTGCAAGAATTGTGACATTTGTCAAAGATTTGGTGGCCTAACTAAGAAACATGAATTACCCCAACACCCAATGCTTTTCTGTGAGGTGTTTGAAGTATGGGGTATTGATTTTATGGGCCCCTTTCTTCCTTCTATGGGTTTTACATACATTCTTCTTGCAGTTGATTACCTTTCAAGATGGGTAGAGGCCATAGCAACCAAAAAGAAACTACTGTTTTAAAATTTCTAAAAAATAACATCTTTTCTAGATTTGGCATTCCTAGAGCAGTAGTTAGTGATAATGGCACTCATTTTTGTAATAAATTGCTACAAGGGTTATTCACCAAGTATGGTGTGACACATAAGACATCCACACCTTATCATCCCCAAAGTAATGGGCAAGCTGAAAATGCAAATAGAGAAATCAAGAAGGTGTTGGAACGAATAGTTAAACCATCTAGGAAGGATTGGAGTGCCAGATTAGATGATGCTTTGTGGGCATATAGAACTGCATTTAAAACCCCAATAGGCATGTCTCCTTACAGATTGGTTTATGGTAAGATGTGTCACCTACCGGTTGAGATTGAACATAAGTCTCTTTGGGCTGTAAAAGCATGTAACCTTGATTTTGATTCTGCTGGTATGGAAAGATTATTGCAATTGCAGGAGCTTGAAGAGTTGAGACTCGAAGCATATGAAAATTCCAGGTTCTATAAGGAGAAGACAAAGATGATTCATGACAAGCAAATCCTAAGGAAGACTTTCAAGGTTGGAGATAAAGTGTTGCTGTATAAAGCACGATTCACATTTAAACCTGGGAAGTTGAGCACTAGATGGGAAGGACCATACTTGGTCACTAAAGTTCACAAATTTGGCATGATAGAGCTGCTAGATGAGAAGAGCAGTAAGACTTTCAAGGTCAATGGTCACCTGCTCAAAATCTACAAGGAGAATTTTGATCCACCATAATTTCAGGTTGTCCCCTTCCTTACACACTTTAGTCTGTGTTTATTTGATTATTATCATTCTTGAACTCCATTTTTGAGCAAGTGTGGGGGAGGGCATAACTAGTAGCAAGTGTAGGTTGTTTTTAGTTTGTTTTGAAGTGTTCTGTTGTTTCTTTCCATTCCTTCCCTTACCAATTTTTCCTTGCTATCTTTTGTTCAAATTTGCATTGAGGGCAATGCAAGGATCAAGTGTGGGGGAGTGAATGTTGTGTTTTTGTGTGTTCTATGTCTTTTGTAGAAGAACCTCAGTTTTCAAAAACTTTTTGAAGGTTTAAGCTTGCTTCAGGATTTCTAATGTTACATTTGTGACTGATTTGATTTAGAAATTAATATCTTGAAGTGAAATTTTCTAATGCATAGAGATTAAGCATGATGTGTTCTTTACCTGAGGTGAATGAATATGGAAGACAAGCCTAGTTGGAAGGATTCTTTGAGCCTTTATATTCATTTCTGGTGTGTGCATTCACTTAGTTCTTATACTCTCTAGAACTTGTCTTAGTTCTTAATCAAGACCACATGCAACATTAGTATTCTTGAACATGATTGAGGCATTCATTCAATTTAGCTACTTAGACCAAATGGCCAACCCCTGCATGATTTATCCCTTGTTACCCATTTGAGCCTTTTTAGCTGAATTTTTCCATTCATTTCACTCTCAATTATAAAATTTTTTTTTCCTACAAGGATGCATATTTCATTTCATTAATTCCTTTTAGAATTCACTAGCATTTTGATGGATTCAATTGATGGATTGATATGAGGAGATGCATACTTGAACTTAAAAGGAAAAAAAAAAAACAACAAAGAAAAGAAGAAACATGCGAATGTAAAAGAAAAAAAAAAGAGAAGAAAAAAAACAAAAAGAGGAAGAGAATGGAAAAGTTGAAAAGAAATAAAAAGGCAAGAAAAGAAAAGAAAGTGGGAATAAAAGCACCTTTATAGCTTTAGACTTCAAGATCAAGAAGTCAAATCCTCAATTGAATATTACTAATGCTATTGAATTCTACACATTGATTCACATATTATCTCTATCCTTCTATGCATCCTTGTGCATTTCTTCTCATCCCTTACATTACAAGCCACAAAAGTCCTCTTGATTCTTGAGTACTTATGTACTTAGGTGGTGGAGTGGTAGAGCTATTACAAGCATATGGTAGAGCATTTGAATAAGTGAGTTGAGTGAAAGAACCTTTGATACTTGTTAGTTGAGCGATACACTAATTCCCTTGTGTGGTCTTCTATATCTTATTCACTTGGATTAAATTACATATCATTGCTTGGTTTCTTTGCATTAGAATGTTCCATGGATGGATGTTGGTTGAAGAATCATTGTTGGTTGCAGTTGTAACCTGAACTTTTGAACTTGCTTATTCCTTTCTTGCATCCTTCTCTTTCACAATATGTTTAGACTTGAATTGCCCAGGAGTGCAAAAGCTAAGTGTGGGGGAGTTGATAAGTCTCATTATTTACATACATTTCTAGCCCTAAACACATACTTTTGCGATCTATATTTACATACTTTGGGCATAATTAGGTTCCATTGTGTATAAGAGTTGGTGAGAAGAATTATGAGGTTTTGCAAGTGTTTTTACATGTTTTTATATGATTTTATTTGTGTGTACTTTTGATCCCTGCTTTGGCATGAATTCAGGAAGTTTCAGTAGCATTTTCGCCATTCTGTCTGAAGCGCCGCGGCGGATTGACGGAGGCGCCACGGCGGATTTCCAAGGTACTCTCGGTGAAAAGCGCCGCGGCGGATGGACTAAGGCGCCACGGCGGACGGAGGTTTTCATGAAGCTCAGGATCATTAATCAAAACGACGCCGTACAGGACAGGAGCCGCGGCGGATTGACGGAGGAGCCGCGGCGGATGACCGAAATTTCCAGATTTAAAAGCTGAAGTCGCGCGCTTCAACAGGAGGATCAGATTTTAGTTGCTCACTCTCCCTCCAACGCGATTTTCTTGCTCTCTCCGCCCTCTCTCATTTCTCTCTTCCATTTTCGTCCAATTCCATCAATTTCCACCGATCAACCATGGATCTTTCATCAATTCTTGCTGTTTCTACCCTAATCCAGAGTATGAGTAGCTGAATTTCCAAGTTCTTCTAGCAATGAAGCTGACCTGAGTTCATGGAGCTAAACAGGGAGTCATTTCAGATCTATTTTCTACCTTCTATTCTAAGAGTCATCTGTTTCAGTTGAACAATTGTGATTAGAATGAAGATTGAGTGATTAGATTTATGTTTCTTGGAATTTAGATCTGATTGAACATTTAGATGTGAGTTGTGTCCTTTAGTTCAGTTGAATAGAGGATTCTCTGTTGATTTGTAAATCTAATTCGTTTTACTTGGACTGTTGTTCTGTAAATCTGAATTTTGGTTGAATATGTTGATGATTCACAGTTGTGGTCATTCTTAGAGAATTGCAACTTGCTTCTCAAGTGTTCTTGTCAATTGATTTTCCTTCTCATAGATCAAAATAATGAATCTAGTAAGATAGTTGTTTCTGATCTATGTTAAGAGAGATTTGAGCAGTAACTGAATCTATCCATTTAATTGACACTAAGAGACTCCAAATTATAAGATTGAACAAGGAAGGTTGGATAAATTGCTAGGGGAACTACTATCTCTCATCTGAATCTCATTTGCAATTTACCTTTCATTAGATTTGTTTCTTGTTTTGATTTCTCTTTTTCTGAACTAAAGCTCTCATCTTGGTAATTTGATAATTAATAGTGAATTGTTAAGAATTGAAATACAACTTAAGGCTCCTTGTGAAGAATGACCTAGGTAGTGCCTCACTTGCTGCATTTTCCCTAGTAAAACTTTGATTACCTAGCGACAAGGTATATCACTCTCTGTACAAATAATGTCTCCATATCTTCAACGTATAAACTATCGCTGCCAATTCCAGGTCGTGGGTTGGGTAATTCTCCTCATGAGATTTCAACTGCGTGAGGCATATGCTACTACCCGCCCTTGTTGCATAAGCACACATCCTAGTCACTGCTTGGTAGCATCTGTATAAACCACATAGGGTTGCAAAGGATTAGGGAGTACAAGTATGGGAGTAGAGGTGAGCTTCCTCTTCAGCTCCTGAAAACTAGCCTCACTCTTCTCATCCGACAAAAATAGCTGGTTCTTCCTGGTTAACTTGGTCAGCAGAAGAGAAATTTGAGAAAAGTCCTGGATGAATCTTTTGTAACACCCTGCTAGTTTAAGGAAACTTCTGATCTCGGTCACTGTCTTGGGTCTCTCCCAATTGAGTAGTGCCTCAATCTTACCAGGGTCAACAGCCACTCCCTCTTGGGAAATCACATGGCTGAGAAATCAGACTTCCTCTAGCCAAAACTCACACTTACTAAGTTTGGCCACTAGCTGCTTCTCTTTTAGGGTATTTAGGACAATTCTCAAATGTGTCTTATGTTCTTTAGAGACTTGGAGTACACTAGGATATCATCAATAAACACTACCAGGAATTGATCTAAGTAAGGGTGAGAGATCCTATTCATGTAGTCCACGAATATCGTAGGTGCATTCGTCAATCCGAATGGCATCACTAAGAACTCATAGTGCCCATAACGAGTTCTAAATGCAGTCTTAGGGACATCATCAGGTTTAATCTTGAGTTGGTGGTAGCCAAATCTTAAATCAATCTTAGAGAACACCTTGGTACCAACTAACTGGTCTAATAGATCATCTATCCTAGGGAGTGGATACTTGTTCTTAACTGTGACTTTGTTCAACTCCTTGTAGTCTATGCATAATCTTAAACTACCGTCCCTTTTCTTAACAAATAATACTGGAGCACCCCATGGTGATACATTTGGTCTAATAAAACCTTTCTCAAGTAATTCCTCTATCTGCTTCTTAAGTTCTGCCATTTCATTTGGAGGCATTCTGGAAGGGGCCTTAGAAATTGGTCCTACTCCAGGTATAATGTCAATCGTGAATTCTACTTCTCTGTCTGGGGGTAGTCCTGTGACCTCTATCGAAAACACTTCCGAAAACTCCTTAACAATTGGGATTTCTTCTATCCCCTCTTCTACTTCTACTTGCATCGAGAAGAAAATAAGGAATCCTTGACAACCTTTCCGTAGGCATTTGCCTGCTTGGGCTTCCGTTAAGAAATTCAATCTAACCTCCGGATTCAACTCTAAACCTCTCGAGGGTAAGATTAGGGTTTTGTTCTTACAGTCCATTAAGATATTGTGAGATGATAACCAATTTAGTCCAATCACCACATTAATTTCATGGAAGGGCATACGTATTAAGTCTATAACAGTACAACAGTGCTCATAACAAACTATGCAGTTCAAGCACGCATCAGATGTAATTACCCTATTTTGTGTTAGTGTGGACACATGTATATCATACGACAATGTATTCATAATCAAGCCAAGTCTTATAACACAGGCATACGAGATAAAAGAATGACTAGCACCCGAATCAAACATTGCAATCACTAGGGAGTTGTTAATCATGATTGTACCTTGGATCATCTTCGAGGACTTTCAACTTCTTCCCTTGTGAGGGCAAACACTCTGCCTTGGGTACATGGTCGTGCCTTTTCAGTGTTCTGTGGGCATTCTCTCGAGAAATGTCCAGTTTTTCTGCATGTATAGCAAATATTCTGTCCAGCCATGCATGATCTGTCACCATGATTCTTGCCACACTTTGTACACTCCTTGCCCTTCGGTAGCTTACCACCTTTCTTATTCTTGTGGTTGTTCCATGGTTGCTTTCTCTTCTTACTTGGATTAGATGAGGTGCCACCCTGACCTCCCTGACCTCCCTTCTCTTCTCTGGGGGTAGTCTTGACCATCAGATGATGGTTCAAGCTGCTTTCTGTGATTGAACAAGCCTCGACCGCCTTATTGAACTGTTTGAATTGTCTAGGAGCAATCATCTCTCTCAAGGACTACCTTAGTCCTCGAACCATCTTCTCTGCCGTCCACCTCCCATCGTCTCAATAGCAGAGATAACTTGAGTAATTAGAGAGATGAATGAACTTAGCCAAGTACTCATCAAATGGCTCATCATCTCTCTGCTTCAGGGTTAGAAATTATGCTTCCCTTTCATCTCGGACGGATCTTGGAAAATACTTCTCATAGAACTGCTATAGGAACACTTCCTAAGTCACCCTCGTGTTTCGAGCATCCAGAAGAATCTCAGTATTCTTCCACCAGTGATCAGTGTCTTTCTCTAGCTTATATATCGCCATCTAGGCTTTTCGCTCTGATAAGTAGTCTAATACTTTAGAGATCTTCTCTAGGTGGTTAATCCAATCTTCTACCGCTTGAACATTAAATGTTCCATCAAATGACGACGGGTTGTGTTTACAAAAGCGAGTCATCCACTGCTGGATGCTATCGGGTTTGCTGCTGGTATTACTGGTATAGGCAATTGTTCTGATGCTTGTGCTGTAGAGACTTCTTCCTCTGGCTGCCTCCTATCGAGGTTAGCCATTGCCATTGTTACTGCTACAGCTATCACTGCATCTCTCTCTCATTCCTGGCGAGCTTGTGCCGCCCTCATCTCTTCGATGGTCTTCTGCTGATGCACGAGACAATCCAAAATTATTTGTAGTGGATCGGGAGGGACCCTTTCATCCTGAACTAGGGGTCTCTATGGCGAAGGGTTTCGTCAGGTTCTAACCATCGTGATTAACTAACCGGATAGCATAACAAGGAACAAGAAGTAAATATCATGATTGGATTTCATTTAACAAAAGAGGCATACATTATTCAACATTTAAGCATTAGTCATCAACAATGCAGTTAAAAACATACATATACCCAAGCACTACCAGTCTAACCTACTATGGTTAGCTGTACCAAAATACATCCTATGTTAGTAATAGGAGGGTCCTAGTCATCTACAGAAAATGAACAATAACGAAGCCCTCAAGGCTTTGGATCCAGTCCTCCACATCATCTCCAAGTATATAGTTTAGGCAGATGATCTCATGGGTCCAGAATGGCGTGTTAGGTAGGACCTCTACCATCTCACATAACCAATCAAAAGGTTCTAGGTAAGGGTTGCCTGGTCTATGGGCTTGGTACAGCTCTCTCATGCCCTGGAGGTAGTCTAGGTGTACTCTCAGGTTTGCATCCACATCCCTCCTGATGTGACGTCCTAGGAACCTCAGCCAGTCACTCAGCTGACCCACATTGCGGATCTCATGACTAGGCAGAGCAGGGACAGGTACGACTGGTACTGTAGGTGCTACAGGTGTTATAGGAGCTAGGGGTATAACTGGTCCGGTACTAGGTCTGGGAATGTTGCATGGATGCACAACAGGGGTAGCAGGCTGTCTGATGGACTGAATGTAAAGGCCTAGGTCTAATGGTTCTTGGTATAGGCCAGTTACAGGATCTCCCACAGTCAATTCGACCGGATCCTCTTCTTTAGTGAGATCAATAATGTTAAGATCCCAATCATTAACTGATGGCTCAGATCTAGTGTCCCAGTCCATAGTGCATTCTGTCACATCCAGCATTATGGTAATTAAAGATAAGAAATATTCTCAAATTATTGAGGATTAAAAATGATAAGGAAAAGTCAAAGGATTTTGGTGGAAAATAATTACAGTAATTTTCCAAGCCAATTATAGGAAATTGACTAATTAAGGAAAATTGGTCAAATGTAAATAAGGAAAAATATTTCCGAGCCTTGGAAAATTAAGGAAAAATAGAGATAATATCCTTTGAGGGTTATATGAAATTATAAAGTTGGTTTTATGACCAAATTACCCTTAGAGAAATTATAAGAGAATTTAAGGGTGATTTAGGCTAATTAAGGGATTTTATTTGGAAAATTCCAAATAAATATTTTAAGAGAAATAAAATTCCAAGAAAATTCCTATGAGATCCCAAGGAATTATAGAATTAAATGAAGACCCTCAAGTGCCCAAGATTTTTCCAAATAAATGTGAAAAGTGGAAAAATCCCTAAAGAGAAGGAAATTAATTTTCCTTTATATTTAATTATTAGGAACTTAATTTTGAGACAAAGAGGGCAATTTGGGAAGATAATAATGAGGAGAATAAATTAAGGATCTGACAAAAAATAATTACAGAGGCTAAGCTACTGTAATTATAGAAAAGAAGTAAAACTCAGAGCCTAAAGTACACCGATAAAGCAAGATTGGTGTCTTGCAAATCCAACGGATCCTATTAAGCCATGTGTCAAGCTCTTGAAGGAGAAGATTTGAATTAGCCAAGTGTCATTCCATAAATGGAGAGGATTTTGACTTTAGTAAATAATTTCATTTGGAATTATGTTAATTAGGAAAGAGGAATCAAGACTTAGTAGGGTAATGACACTTGGATTATCATTAAAGAGGGTGGTTGAGATATTTTGAGCCATTAATCAGCTCTCCTCTCCCCATTTTCAGACCCACATTTTGTCCAAGGGACAAAAATAGAGAAAATGAGAGAGTTTGAGAGGAAACAAGAAGAAAGCAAGCACCTTTGATCATCCAAGCAAGGTTTCAAGGTTAGATCTTGGTTCTAAAGGTTCTCTTACTTTGTTTTCTTTCATTTTTATGGTTTAAAATCTGTCTCTTCCCTCTCTTAATGTGGACTGAACTGGTTGTTAAAAAGGGGGAAAGGAGTTTTGGTTTTTACACTTACTAAGACACAACTATACAAGCTAGGTTCTAGTGTTTGCAAGTGAGTTTAAGTGGTTTTAAAGCATTTTTTCATGGTTGTTGTTGTAAGAGTTCTTTTCAGCCAAGAGGTGAAATAGACCCTAGGATGAGTTTTTCATTGTTTTAAGGCTTCCATGATGCTTAAAATGAGAAATGGTGTAGGGTAGACTAAAAGAAACAAGTGTTGGAAGCTTAAAAGTAAAGCTGAAAATTTTTGGTCAAAACCTCTAGTGGTTCGGTCAGTTTGTTGCTGGAAGAAGCAGTTTTATTTTCATCAATCTAAGCCCATTTTTGGAATCTACATGAAAAACCATGTAGGGTTAAGTCAATGTGTGATTTTTAGGGTTAAAGAGAACCAAGTCTAAAAGTAGTGAACAAAGGAGGGAGCTTTATGGTTCAAAAATCATTTTGATGTATGCTCTTGCTTTTTCATGGTTGGATAATGATTATGGCTGCCTTTGTTGATGGATTATATGGTTAGGGTTTGATATTTGTCAAGGGAAAGAGGAGAAGTGTAACACCTCATGTTTAAATTAATTAACTTTCCTTGCGGAAGCATTTGGAATCACTTTTGAAGGCTACAATTGATGAAAAATCAAGTTTGAAAATTTTCATTTACGGGTTACTATTCATTGTCATCTTAAAATGTGACAAACTTCAAAAATTCGTAACTAATTGTAGAAAAATCAAAATTGAGTGATTCCAAGTTCTACAGAAAGCTCTTTGGATAAAATTTTGAGGAAAAATAGTTTCTGAACTGATTGCCTTGAAATTCAAGCTCAATTTCCTTTGAAAGAGTTACTGTTCATTTGGTCATTTTCAGATTTTATTGTATTCATGCCTAACTTTGGAAAGGCATAACTTTCTGCTCGGTTATCAAAATTGGGCAAACTACCCCTCATTTTAAATAAAAACATCAGATCTCTTTGCTTGCCAAATCTTATGACCTAACTCACTCGTTTGATAGGTCAAACTGGAGCTACAAACTCACTACTCCAGGACTTACGTTTTATCCCTTAACATCTCTTTAATTCTTTTTATTTCTTTGGCATACATAACATGGCCTTACTCTTTCCCGTTCATGCTCATACACTTTCATTCATGCCATAAATATTATAATTAAATACATGGCATCATTGGCATCCATAACATAGTTCACAAAATAGTAGAATTATACATTTATCAACAGTCTCATCCATTAACAAGAATAATTCTCCGCTTACTTCTCCTTGCTTCTCATGCCATTATTGCCCATCATTGATTGACCTAAATGGTTGGTTAGGGAGGGGTGAGATTCGGGGGAATCTCAGTAGCAAACACTACCCATAAGCATGCAAGACATAATGCACATGCATGACATGTTATAACATTAACACATGAATGCCATGGAAAGTAAGCTAAAGCATTTCATGCTTCCATAACATATTGCCAAGGCAAAACATAACATAAAATTGCAAACATAACTTTGCAAATATTTCATCATAGCTTAGTCACATCACGGCAACACAATCACATCATGCAAGCATACATATCAAGCACACAGTATAGGTAAGTTCACTACCTTGTAACATGGCTTTCCCCTTGCTTTTCCTTTGACTCCCTTGACTTTTCAACCATGTGGGCATTCAGTCAATATCACCAAACATCCTCTTGGATGTTCCAAAGGTCCTAAACATAGTCACATTGATCATACAATCCATTAGGACCACTAGATTACATAAAGTTCAAGACTAGCTTTCTTGAACCTCAACCCTTTCTCTTAGTCTTAGGGTTTTCTTTCCAACTTTTCTAACATAAATCTTATCATTTCCCATCCTTAAGATCCATTTCTTGTCAATTAGGACCACTTTAGATGGCCTTAGATTCAAGAATATCAAATCTGGAAATTTTGCTTCGCGGGTACTGTTCACGCAGAATTTCCAGAATTTTTGCTCAACTTTGAAAATTCATAATTAATTCTAGAAACATCCAAATTGAGTGCTTCCAAGTCTCACTGAAAGTTCCTTAAGTTAAATTTAAAGGAAAAATAGTTTCAGGAACCAGTTCTACGCCGAACAGTACCTGAACTGTACGGAACTCGAAACTCTTCCAAAAGTTCAGCACTGTTTCCAGATTTCAAACCCTAACTTTGAAAAATCACCATAAATCGTACACATATCCAAATGAAGTGTTCTATCTATGGATTTAAAGCTCACAGAGTGTACTTTAAGCATGCAAAATTTCAGAATCAGATACACACAGTAACTAATCCGAAATAGGCATAAAATCAGGTGCTATAACCATCACATACCTTGTTTTAGAGCTTGATCTGGCTTGGAACCACTTGGCCTTTCTTTCTCCCTCTTCTTTCTCTCTCTAGAAACCATTTTGCAAGAGCTTCCCCATGGATTCCTTATGCTTGGATGAAATGGTAGGGAGGGGAGGGGGTATTTATAGAAAAACAGACTGAATCTGGACCGTTGATCTTAAAAATACGTGGCTCGATCTGGACCGTCCATTTTCTCTTTTGATCTTACGGTGACAAGTGTCCTATGACATCATGCTTACCTCATCATGATGACATCATGCTTACATCATCAAGCCACATGTCTTTAATCCGACCGCACACGTGTCTTGCATCCGACTGTACACGTGTCTTCCATCTAACCGTACACGTAATATTCTCTTTTTCTCATCTAACCGTACACTTGTCACTTTCATGTCCTTTCATCATTTATGGCATTAAAATAGGGAGAAAATAAATGGAAATTCGTGCAAAAATATTTTCTCAATTATTTCTCCACTTATCTAGCCAATCTTACACCATATCAGATACTTCTCGAGTCTTGACTTACCCTGTATCGTTGGGACAACTTCTTCTTAAAATTCTGGTCAATAAAAGGTACATATATGGCGCCATCTCAGAGGAGCAAAGATGAAAATAATTAGCTTTGCTGAGTCACGCAGTAGAGATTTCACTATAACGGGTAGACAAAAGACTGTCTAAAATATTCCCATACTGCGTTCTGATTTTTATGCTGTCCATAAATATCTTCTGGTGACTCAGCATGATGACTCGTAGGTGTCATGATTACGCTTGATGACTCAGCACGCTGACTCAGCATCGTCATGATGGCTCTTAGATATTTTCTTTGATTTTGTCTCCTATTTAGGGCACAAAATTATTTAATATTTGACTGGAGCATTTTATTCAATCCAGAGCTCCAAAAATTCATCCAAAAATATCATAAAATTCCTCATATTCTAGAGAAAATCTGTGAATTTTCTCAGGTCATAACTCAACCTGTAGCCCTACTTAAAAATCATTCTTCAAAATGCCCTTTTTTTGGCACAACTGGCTTTTAAGTATTCTTAAAGCCATTTTGCTGGTCTTCTGGGGATGAGACTAATTTTATAATTTTCTATAGTCTCTTAGATCATACATCCCCATTTTACCATAATTTTCTGAGGTTTCCTTATGACTCAAACAATTAAATCTACCTCTGCATCTCAAATTGAGCCATAAACTTATAAATTCCTTTTAAGTTACCTCGGGGGTATTTTCGTTATCTCTCTTCACAAAAGAGCCTCAGAATATTTCTGGGATTTTCTTAGAATTTTCTAAGTACTTTCCATTTTTACCCTTGATGGCCGTAACTTTCTGAATTTACGGTTTTACCCCTGCTTAGGCTCAACCTCATAAAACCATCTCTTTGAGGCTTCTAACTTAACCTTTGGTCTGTATCTAGCCTCTTTTCTCTTTCTGGGCCTTTGAGACTTTACTGGAGCCTCTAACTTTGATTACACTTTAGCCCCTTAAAACTTTCACTTTGCAGTTTAGTCCTTGAAACTGCTTTAACTTCCTTTCTCATTTTTAGGACCTCTACTAAAAAGGGGTCTGGTAGCCTATCTCATTCAGACTATTTCTGATACTTCTATGCTTAAAAATTAGGATGTTATAAGAAGGAAGAAAAGCTAAGACTTTTGGAGCAAGGTAGTAAGTTAAACCTAGCTACTACCACTAACTAGCATTGTTTATTATTCTATGGTTAATTAATATTATTGTCGTTGAGCTTTCTTGATTATGTGGCTGCTCTTTATAGTCTCTTGCTTTGGCCTTTGCATGTTTGAGTTTGCCAAATGATAAGCATGTTAGTTCACCAATAGTAGCTAATATGATTATGCATAATGATGATGCTTGCTTGGTGTTATAGTTGGTTAATTTGCTACTGGGATTTTCAAAAATCTCATCCTCCAAAAATAATGTAACATTTTAGGACCTGAATCCTCCAAGAGGAAGCTGCAGATTGAAGGCTAATTTGTGGGGTTTAGCCACAAAAATTCGTGAGCTCATTTTGGTTATGTAAATATTAAACTAACAGTGCTGGAAGCACACTGACACTGAATAGTTCACGCGAATTTTTGATTATGCTGCTGAACGCGTTTAGTCATGAAATTTGGGATGATGAGAGATAACATCCTGAGATTCAATTTGATAGCTAATACATTAAAAATGGCCTAGTATACGATTTATAATGATTTTTCAAAGTTAATGGACAGAATCTAGGAATCAGGGTTTTTGGCAAATGGACAGTGTTGCTTTTCTCAAAAACCTGACGCTTTCTCATAAGAAATTGGGTAATGAGATTATTTTTCCTTGAAATAGGACTTAAAGAGCTTTAAGTAGAATTTTAAATCACCCCAATTGGATTTTTTTAGAATAAGTTATGAATTTTTGAAATTGGGACAGAAAAACTGAATTTTTACCCGATGAACAGTAAAAATCCAAAAATTAGCGTTTTTTTGTGGAAAAAAGAGAGCCCAAGACCATCCAATGTGGTCAAAAATGATTTTGAAAGGAACCTAAGACAATGTAATAGTAAGGTGTGACACTTTCCATCCTGATTCCTGTAAAGACATGTCAATTTCTTCTTATTTAACCCCAAAATCTAACGAATAACTTAAGCAGAGTGTTCTATCTTATGCCAGAACCTTCGCTCTGATACCAAAAATGTTACACCTTACTATTGTATCATTTTAGGGTTCAATTAAAATCATTTTAGACCACATTGATGGTCTTGGGCTCAATTTTATCTCAAAAACGCTAATTTTCGGATTTTCACTGTTCATCAGGTAAAAATCCAGTTTTTCTGCCCAACTTCAAAAATTCATAACTGAATCTAGAAAAATCAAAATGGAGTGGTTCAAAATTTTATAAAAATCTCTTTGAATTCTCTTTTAGAGAAAAATATTCTTGTGAACCAATTCCATTGGAAAAGGCATCAGGTTTTGTGAAAGTCACCTCTATCTATTAGGCAAAAACCCTTTTTCCAGATTCTGAACCTTAAATTTCAAAAATCATTAAAAATCGTGTAGTTTGCCATTTTTAATGTGTTAGCTATCAAAATGAAGCTCAGAACGTGATCTACAAACATGCCTAATTTTGTGGTTAGGCACATTTAGGAATTTAATCAAAACGTCACTTAAAAGTTGCGGTGTCAGTGAATTTACAGTATTGCCCAGCAGAATATTACATAACCCAAAAGTCTACGAATTTTTATGGTATGATCATAATTTAACCTTCAATTTGTAGCTTGCCCTTAGATGTTTTAGGCCCTAAAATGTTAGATTGCATTTGGGAAATGAGATTTCATTGAAATTCTAATAGCAAATTAACCAACTATATCATCAACAAGCATAATCATTATGCATAACTACATTAACTACTATTGGTGAACTAACATACTTATCATTTGACAACTCAATCATGCAAAGGTCAAAGCAAGAAAGTGCAGAGAGCAGCCACATCACAATCAAGAAAGTTCATCCACATAATAGCAATTAATCATGCAATAATCAACAATGCCAAGCTAATGTTAGTAGTTATGTTCAACTTGCTACCTTGCTCCAAAAGCTTGAGTTTTCTTTGTTTCTCTTCTTTTCCTTCACAAGTGTCAAACCCTAGCATGACAATCCACCAAAAAGGACAGCAAGAATCATTAACCAAACCAAGTAAAATCAAGAACACAACTTAAACATAGCTCTTGCTCTTTAAAGCTTCCACCTTTGTTCTCTTACTTATGACCTTTGTTTTCCATAAATCCTAAAATTGCTTCTTGACTTATTTCCACATGATTTTTTATGTAAATTCCAAATATGTGCTTAGATTTAAGAAAATAAAATTCCTTCTTTTAGTTCTCTCTTGACCGAACCAAAGGGGTTCTTTAACCAAAAATTACAACCTTGATTTTTAATGCTTCCAACACTTGTTCTTTAGGTTTATCCTGCACCATTTTTCATTTTGAGAACAATGGAAGCATTAGAACATTGAAAAAATCATCCTAGGGTCCATTTACTACCTTGGCCAAAATGAACCTCAAGAGAAACAACCAAGAAAATACTTTAAAAACAACCTATAACCACTTGCAACCACTAGGAACTAACATGTTTTGAAGTGTTCTAGCAAGTATGATCAACAAAACTTCTTTCCCCACATCATAATCAGTTCGTCCAGTACCCAAAGAAGAGGAGAAACAGAAATTTTTAACCATACAAAGAAAGAAAACAAGGCAAGGATCCATTTAGAACCAATAACTAACCTTGAATCCTTGGTTGTATGATCAAGTTGGTAGCTTTTCCCCCTTGTTTCTCTTTGAACTCTCTCTCTTTTCTCTCTTGGTTCCCTCTTGGCCAAACTCAACATCTAAAATTAGGGGGAAATGAGCCAAAATATCCCAACCACCATCATAAATGAAATTCCAAGTGTCATTACCCCCTTTAATCTTACTTTCTCTTTCATAATTAACTAAATCCAAATGAAATTAATTACCAAAAGTCAAAATCCTCTCCATTTGAGGAATGACACTTGGAAAGTTCAAATCCTCTCCATTAGGGGCTTGACACATGGCTAATTTTGAACCATTTGAATTGCAAGACTCTAGTCTTGCTTTATCGGTGCACTTTGACTCTGGGTTTAACTTCTTTTCTATAATTATAGTATTTTGCCTTCTGTAATTATTTTCTATTAGATCCCTAATTTATTCTCCTTATTTTTATCTTCTCAAATTGCCCTATTTGCCTCAAAATTAATTTCCCAATATATAAATAAAAAGGAAAACTCATTTCCTTCTCTTTAGGGTTTTTTCACTTTTCAAAGGTATTGGGAAAAATCTTGGATACTTAAGGGTCTTCATTTAATTCCATATTGAGGGTCTTCATTTAATTCCATAATCTCTTATAATTCCTTGGGATATCATAGGAATTTTCTTAGAATTTTATTCTTCTTAAAAATATTTATTTGGATTTCTCCAAATAAAATCCCCTAAATTGGCCTAAATCACCCTTAAATTCTTTTGTAATTTCTCTAAAGGTAATTTGGTCATAAAACCAATTTTGTAATCTCATAAATTCTTAAAGGATATTATCCTTATTTTTTCTTAATTTTCCAAGGCTTGAAAATATTATTCCATAATTATATTTGACTAATTTTCATTAATTAGTCAAATTTCCATAGTTGGCTTGGAAAATCATAATAATTATTTTCCACAAAAATTCTTCTATTCCTCCTTATCATTTTGGCCATTAATCATTTAGGAATATTTCTTATTCCTAATTACCATAGTACTGGATGTGACAGCCGCGGCCAACTTCTGTTTTCACCACAGTGAAGGCATCATATCAAGCAGAAGTCTTCTCAGCTAATGTTCATAGCGGCGAACCCCTCAAATCAGTAACCCAGACCCAAACAATTTTCAAAAATTTTACCTACCCACTCTCATAAACCGACCCAGTACACCCCAATACTGTTTTAGAAACCCTATTTTCGTGTAAGTGACATCATTCATATATACCACAGCCTCCATTTTTGTTCTCTCTCATCTTTCTATCATCTAACTCTAATTTCTTCCATTTTCACTGTCAAACCTCTGTGATAAGTCTCATTATTTGCATACATTTCTAGCCCTAAACTCATGCTTTTGCCATCTATATTTGCATACTTTGGGCATAATTAGCTTCCATTGTGCGTAAGAGTTGGTGAGAGGAATTGTGAGGTTTTGCAGGTTTTTTACATGTTTTTATATGATTTTAATTATGTGTACCTTTGATCCCTGCTTTGGTGTGAATTTCAGGGAGTTTCAGTTCTGTCTGAGGCGCCACAGTGGATTTGGTAAGGTGCCACGGCAGATTTCTAATGGGACTCTCGGTAAAAGGCACCGCGGCGGATGATCAGAGGTGCCACAGTGGATTGATGTCTACATGAAGCGCAGGTCACTAATCAAAACGACACCGTACAGGACAGGCACTGCGGCGGATGGGAAAAGGCGCCGCGGCGGATGACGCGTATCAGCAATTTGAACCAGAAACGCGCGAATGGAGCTGGAGGAGGAAGCGGATAAGCTGGATCTTGGAGCTCCATCCTAAAAGGCGCGGATCCTAACTAGATTTTGGGCGTTAATTGCAAGGAGAGAGGAGAAGGGAGGGATCGATCCTTCTGGGCTCGGGGGAGAACTTCCCCAGCAGATACACTCTCTCCGTATCATCCATTTTTCTTCATCTCACCATCATCTCCTCTTCTTCCGTGAAGGTTCTGCCATGGTGATTTGGGAGCATCTCAGTGTAGTTCTCCTTACAGCTATGAGCAGCTAAGCGTCCATGTTCTTCCTGGAAATGAAGCAAAGCCTGAGTCCCTGATTCGATTAAAGGGAGTTTATTCTAGATTCTTAGCTCTAGTCTGAATCTATAGATTGATTGAGCGAGTTGTTCAATTCAAGTTGTAGTTCAGGATTTGATTTTGATTTACTTCTTCACTGGAGTTGTTGAATCTGATTAGGATTAGTAGAATGATATTTCATTTACAAGATCAAGTTGAGATTGTTCCTTCTGATTCCTTAGTCGTATTACATTGTGGTTTCTGGACAAGTTGTTTCAGTTCTCATAATCAATTCAACATATTTTTAAGACAATGCACGGTTGTGATTGTCACAGGAGGATTGATTTATCATTTTATTTTTCCTAAGCCGAATGATTCTAGCCTTGTTGTTGATTCATACGAGTTGTAGTCTTGACATCAAGGAAGCCAGCGAGTTGTTGGCCAAGTCTTGATTTGGTTGTTGAACTCCTGCATCCATAAGTGGACTAGGAAGGTAGAGCACATTTCCAGGAGAACACTTCACTCATATCTGATATTCTATCACTCATTCACTTCACAATTTCTCACTTAGATAAACCAAAAGATATAAACATTTATATTCTACATTTACAAAACCAGAAATTCAATAAAAATAACCAGATCACTTCTACTATTAATAATTTGTGAAGGCATTTAATTGACAAAACTCTTGAACAGCAAGCCTCCTTGTGAATCAACCTAGGGTTGAGCCACTGCACTTCTAAGCTTAATTCTAGTATTTTTTGAGAACCCTTAACGACAAGGCTTCATCAAATGGCGCCGTTGCCGGGGAGGCACGGTTGCTTAAGGTTTTAGTTAGTTAAGTGTCAGTTAAATTTGTTTTACAGTGTTTATTGTTTTTTATTCTTGTGATTACATTTTGTGGTCTCATAGCTTTGATATGTGAGTATTCTTGTCCCAAAAATTCAGATGGATCATGGTTTAATCTTTGTATTTTAGTGTTCTTGTATTTCTGCATGTGATTTAGAGTGTTTTCTACTGGTTTTCGAGCTTTCTGTCCAAAGTGCCACGGCACATTTCACAATCTGCCACGGCACTTAAGTACTCTTGCGTTTGTAGCTCTCTGTCTCAGAGGCCCGGCGCCTCAAGATAAAGGCCGCGGCGCCTGAGTCTATCTCATGTTTTCTTGATTGGTTTTGTTTGTTTTGATTGGTTTTAGTGCTTTTGTTTAATTGAGTCATGGATTACTGTTGGAAGGATGAAAGATTTAATTCCTATTATTCTAGACCTAATGATGATTTTCCATATTATGCCCCAATGTATAGGAACTCTCAAGAGGAATATGGGTGTGCACCGAGCTATTCTTATTCGCAGCATGGAAATTTGTTCCCAGCATCCGCACAAGCTAAAGTAGTAGAAAAAGTGAGGTTTCAAGCTCCTAAAGAATCTTCCCTTTCCATAGCCTCCCAACAACTTGATGAACCAATTTGTGAGCTTCACACCAGTGGAATTGAATCTCTTCTTTCAATTCAAAACCATGGTGATCGCATATATGCTTTGAGGGAAGCAAGTAATCAATTAGAGGAGAGACATGAAAGACTACTCAATGATGCTATGAAGTGTGGGAAATTAAAAGAGAAATTAGAAAAGCTGAATGAAATTGTTGAATTGTCAAACAGACTCATAATGCATATATTTTGGGAGAAATCAAATGGTGAAGAGGGTGAACCATGGTTTAAAGCTCAATATTTGGATGATGAGCAAGAAATTCAAGCTACTATTGAATCAGAAAGTGAGACATCCTCTCAAGAATCTGAAGGTACTTTAGGACAAGAAATGAGTAGTCCAGCACCTCAAAGTAGAGACTTTGATACTCTATCACTGCAATGCTGTGATAGCTTTTGTGAAGATTTTGGAATTGAAATACACCCGGGAAGTGATACACATGTTACATCACAAATTGACAATGGGGGTAGTCATAGTACTTTAAGTACTGCTACTAATTGTGATAAGCCTAAGACTGAAGTAGCAGGAAGAAATTCCTAAGCAACTAAGAAGGATCAAGCTATTTGGGTTTAAGACAAGGAAAAGAAAGCACAGACTTAAGAGGTTAAAGAAAAAGCCGCTGCATGTCATGCCAACAATCCAAGAAATTGAAGAGGAAGAGAAAACCCTATCTCTTAAGGTTGCTCCTACTTCTATTCCTTTTTCTTGTGAAACTATTGTTGATGATATTCCTTGTGTTATTGATATTAATGGAAATACTTTAGAGCCTGATGTAATTGAACCCAATCCTCTTGAGCATGAAGATGATGTCTCTCTTGTTTCTTGTCAAGCTTTGAATGAAAATGTTTCAAGTCACTTGTGTGTTGGACAGTATGACAAGCATAAATATGTTGAGAGCAGTGAACCTTCTTTGAGCCTGAATTTAGGAAATCAATGTCATGATGTTAATGAACATGTTGATTGCATGATTCCTATTTCTTTTGGTGTTAAAGTAGATGATATTGATATGTGTAGTGCTGAAGGTTCTGACTCCCTGATTAATGGCCTTTCACGTGCACAAGAGTCATTAAATGAATTGGAATTATCTGATAAAATTGAATTTGATGATGATTCACCAACCTCTCTTCTTTCCACCCTCCTTCTTGTTTTTGTGCATGTAAAGGTGACGTGCCATGTCTCATTTGTAAGGAATTGATTGCTAGCTTTCCACTTCACATGACTTTGATTCATCATTTAATTCAATTCAAGATGATATTTCTCTTGTTTCACTTGATAATGGCCTTGGGAAAGGTGTTTTGCTGGATCGTGCAGGTGTTGGATCATTAAGAGCAAAGGAAGGTGA
>NW_021632133.1:0-59973 GCF_004799145.2 Neltuma alba | reverse complement strand
TAAAACAGTTTCATTAGTTACAATGGTTTCTAACATGTCTTACTATTATGTGGCAATAGTAGGAAGAGTCACTAGTCTATTAAGTAGCCGATTAGTTAATAATACAAGGGGAATGACCACTTCTGTCACATAGCAATCAAGTGGTTAGGTGAGGGATCAATTATAAATACCCCCGATTGTAGTAGCATGAGATGGATTAGTGATTTGAATACAAAGTGTTACTCATTTCTTCCTATCAGAATGCCATTGGTTCCGTCCAGTAGTCATAGAAAGATGGATATAGCATTCACGCATAGAAATAAGTCTACTGTTTTTTTTTTTTTTTTTGGGGGGGGGGGAATGAATGACAAAAAGGAGATATCATCAAACATAAAGTAAACGCAGGGCACGTAGTTTGCATAAGAAACCTCAAAGTCAAATAAAGGAGGAAGCAACAGTATGCATGAAACTTGAGGTAAAGGCTGTTACCTTTCTAGACCATTTAGGTACTTGTCATAGGTGGAGAATTGAAGACGGCCACCAGTTGCTGAACTCAACACTGCAAAAAGATTTTCCCTTGTGATGATATTGGCTATGATGGGAACTGCAGGAGCTATACGACAGAAAGCTTCCGAACCAACAGATACATTCTCATCAACCTTCTAGAAAATAAGAGGCCCATTATTATTAATAATAACTGGGGTACTAAAGATGACAGGAATACTTATGCCCACCATTTAAAGACATCACAAAGTTACACAAGGTAGCAGAACACGAGGAAGACATATGGCTAAAAAGCATTGCATATGAATTTGATTTTGGTCAAAAGAAATAAACTAGCAAAATATCATGTTCATAAACTGGAAAATAAGGCATTTTAAGTACAATTGACATTCATCATTAGATTGAAATGGAAACAAATTTAAATGTATTCCATTCACTTATCAAGAATGCCTACGCCATGCATTGTAGATTGTTCACAGCAACCTGCAGCATTGGACATAAATATCAAATACCACAAGATTCCGAATTCCTAGGTTTTTTGTGACAATATTTACAAATAATTCTCAATACAGGATTCCAAGAAAAATACCACTTGTATTTAAAATACATACATTAAGCAATGGTTGGCTGGCAGCAGCCGGGGTCTCCCAACCTAGCATCATGTCATATGTCAAGCGTCGAAATTTTTTATCAGAAAGATAATTAGTCACTTGTGTTGATACAGCAAGCGCCCGAAAACAGCAATACTCAAGAAAGTTCCGCGCATATTGTGATGGATGCTTTATAGCATCAGAAGCCTCGATTGAAGCACTCCTGAAGCTCACTTGAAGATTTTCCAAGAATTCTGCATTATTAGATTCTCTTTAAGTCAAATTTCCAATTAAAGTTATTGGTCGTTGAGTCACACAGGCAAATGCAAGGGATAAAAAGGCTATTCACCATTGAAAATAAAGTCATAAAAGCACGAAAGTTCCATTGCTGATACTGTTAGTGAAATTAGAATTAATATGTATATATAAGATCCAAAGAAGCGAAATTACTTTGAACATCTACGAACAACCATGTTGGCAACAGAAGAGAGCTCTGGTATCCAATCCCCCCGGCAGAAGGTGACGTTTCAATCTCCTCAAAATCTAGATCAAAAGAACTTCGCTTACCAAGCAACCATTTAAATGATCCATCTCTTATCAGGCCTTCTAGCATATTTCTGGCTTTACTTGCTGCAGCCATCTCTTTTGCCTCCCAGATTTTACAGAGTCTTTATTGAGTCGACGAAGAAATATAGTATCCGATTGTTATTACAGTTCTTGCATTTACTGAAATGCAAATATTGCCAAAACAGTCAAGATGAAATCTCAAAACTGACACATCAAGTAGTAAACTACTAATCATAATAGACTCAAACACGCTAAATCCAGCTTTTAATTTCAGAAAAAAGCTACAATTTCGGGAACTTTTGCTTTTAAAAAAATCGGGAACTTTTACAAGAGCCGTAAAGTATTGCTCGCAAGATAAGATTTAGTTCACCGTTGAGTTGACAAACACTTAAACGTACGAGGAACACATGCAGAGTATAACCACCGGCATTGCTCAGCGTTAAGAATCTTTGCATATTCAAACTCAAGTATGAACTTGCATAAACGCGTTAGATACTCATCGAAATCTCAAGCAATCAAAATAAAATTTTGAAACAAAGAACCATTACCAGTAAAAGCCTGCCCCAAAAAGCTGTACCAAGGACAACCAAAACGACTCACCTCAAAACGCAATGTGATGCAGCAACATAAAGAACCTCAGCTTAAGCAAAGAAAACAACTGGCACTCCAGTAAATTTACAAGAAATCGACCATCGATCTTAGAGACGACAAGTAATGCGAACAAATCACCCATTTTGACAAGTTGCGGTATTGTTCATAGGATCACATTCATGAACAAACTTGGGGCAGAAGGAAGCAGAACCTTGGGGGAACTCGGTGCGAGACATGTAAGATTCTATCTTGAATGGGGGTTTGTGGAAACCACGGGGATAAGAATAAATGGCAAGAAAAATGAGACAAACAGTGATCAACTTCTTTCTCAAGGCTGATGCATTGGCTGGCGCACCAGAACTCCTGAAGGGAGGCAAGCAGGACTCAGGAGCCACCAACGGATTTGTTTATTGGCCGAAACCCCCACCGATTCGATGAAAGGCATCTCAGTGGTTCACGCGTGTAAATGATCCTTTTCTTTTCTCTTCTGGTGAAAAAAAATGATTCCTTTCTTCACAAATGAGTTACGTTCCCGTCAAATGACTGTGCAAATGTCATCTACTGTGAGGGAAAAGGTTGATGCTTCTGTTTATTTTGAAGGAAGTTTTCCGTTGTTATTAAAAGGATAAAAAAAGATTATCCCTCACATGGGCCCTTTGCCCTCAGTGGCCCAAGAATTTGGGCTGACACTGTTGGACCTGCCAAAGCCACCGTTGGGCTCCATAAAAATGGCCCAAGTTTCCTAAGCATTTTCACTTCTATTTCATTTTGTTATTTTTCGTGATTGTATATTTTTCTTCAAATAGAGTTGCCTCCCATTGGAGGCCTAACAAAAAGAAAAGGTTAGAGACGAAAGCAAGAGGGGTAAAACAACCAAACCTACAAAAATCACTTATCATTACTAAAGTTGTTTATTAGGGTTTTATAAATGAAATAGCGGATGAAAGTATGATACGGTGGGAACATGCTCCATAAATAAATACTAATGGTCCATTGAAAAACTAAATATATTCATTCATCATAACATATTGATCGCCAAATTGTCCATTCATCATAACATATTCATTAAGTAAATCCTATAATTTATTAATGATTATACATAAGAATAATGCGTATATTATACCAAAATATAGAAATAACAAATATTTTAAAGATTATTTTTTAACGGAAAATAATTTTCTACTTGTTTTCTTTTTGGCTAGTTCTGTAAAATTCTCAACTGTTTATAACACCGATTCACCTGTTTTGACCGGTTTGGTTGAATTCTCATGTCATCAATATCAGGTCAATTTTACAGGGTCTTTTTTTTTTGTACTTCTATTGAAGTCTGAGATTCTTTCATGAAAACTTTGTTCGTATATATTTCAAAATTATATGAGAAGTATGTATGTATAACTTATAGACAATTGCTGTATTTATAAGTTATGAAAAGTATGATTCTTTTTCAAAAACTTTATTTAACAAAGAAGCATGCACTTAGTTTTATCTAAAGTCAAAATTTGCATAATAACCGATGATTATTTAACATGATTTTCAATTCATATCTACCCCAATTTCACTTTCAGATTAAAATTGTTAACTTGGAAGCAATATAATGAGAATTACCATGACTATACAAACCAAATTAAATGGACTAGAGGCAGAAATTACTGTTGTATGAGTTAATTATTAGCCTATATAAATCCAACAAGCAATGGCCAACTCAGAGTCACTCAACTCCAATGTGGACTGCCATCTTTGGTGCAAGAGCTGTCCTGTTAAGTAAACATCAATTGACCACAATAGTGGAAAGTGATCATGCTCCCTTTAAAGAGATAACAACAAAATAAAGCTAGTCTATTAGCCGGCTTTGTTTTGATTTGAATCTCCAAGTCTGAGACCAAACAAGCACATACACATAATTTTGCTCCCGTTTTGGCTGTTTTAGTGGGCATATGATATCAGCTAGCTACCTGAACAGCTAACAACTTCCACTTTCACTTCACAATCTTCATACATGGATATATATATAGTGACCCCTCCTAGGTCCATGAACTTGCCCATCTTTATTACTTCTCTCTCCAATTCCAACTACTTCCTTTTAATACTTGTCCCAACATTTAAATCCATATTCATCTACATACATAAAAGTGTATCTTGCCATATTTATATATCTATTCTTTAGATAATTAAAGGTATACCATCACCGTCTTAATTGGTTCAAGACCCCTTGAATCTGAACTGAATTTTCCATATTATATTGATGTATATGCCCCAATCCTAGTTTATAATGGTCCTCTTTCTTTTCTCTGTTTTTTCCCCCCAAATATGCTATATGTATTTGTTTTTGTAAATATAAAGGATAGATATTGCTTTGAATCGGCATTCTAAGTCACTCCCTCCAGTCCTTTTTGTAATGCCTTGTTAACTACTTTCATGAGTTTAGAAAGTTAGTTAAAATTAGTTAAATGCTAACATTTTAACAACCCAAGAAAATTACCTTTAATTGGTGGTATAGTTAATATAGAGAGAAAGAAGAGTTAAATGCTAACATCTTTACAGACCAAGAAAATTACCTTTAATTGGTGGTATAGTTAGTTGAGAGAGAAGAAGAGGATGAAAAAACTGTTATTTAAGTCAAGAGAAAAGAAACAAAGGCGTTTTTCTGAGTCAGTCACAATTCATTAGACTTTGTAAAAGGGTTTTATAAAAAGAACCAATAGGCAGGGTCTGATAAATAGGCTGGAGGAGCATTGTTCATGCACTTAGGTGAGAGGGGAAGACAAGAGGATGGTCAAAAGTGGGGCAGACAAGAAAGATTGAGAAGGAGAGAGGGCAGCAAAAGTGTGGGTAGAAAAGGTTCACAAGAAGTGATCATATATATTTGAGAAGTTGGAGAAGCTACAATGCCCATCCTCTTTTGAGCATGCTGTGGCCCATTCGAGCTGTCCTCTTCTCGTCCCGGTTTCATGGATACAATGAATCTAATCCACCTTCCTTTGTCACTAAAGAAAGACAACATATATGTTATTATGGTATTCCTAATGTTCTCTCTCTCTCTCTCTTTTAATTCTCCTCTTCAATCATTCACTTAATGATGTGGCCACATCCATAAGATTTCATCAGTTCCTTTCTTCAAGTGGATGCCCTAGACTGTTCCTTCATTTGCATCTGCCCAGTTTTCTGATTTCCCTTTCTGCGCTAAAACCTTCTCTTTTAACTCTCAAAAGGGAATGGAATATCTTACCAAAAAAAAGGGAATAGAATATATATGCACAGTATAATTATCTGATGTGAAAGTGCCATCAACTAATATAAGTTCAAATGTATAATGTCAGACTCAAATAGGGTAATTGATCCAGTGATTTTTTTTTTTTTTCATTTTATAAAGTTCAGTCTTTTCACCTCTCTTGTTTGAGGAGTATTGGATCCCATTTACTTAATCCGACCACCGTTGATAGAATACGTGTGTGTGTGTGTGTTTTTTTTTTTTTTACTGACAAGAGGGATCTTCATGCAACTTGTTGTCGCTTAGGTCCTACAATACATGGACCTCCTGGCTGGTCCATTGGTGGCAGCAGATTAGTGTGGTTACATGTGAAGAACTTGGGGGAACAAAGACAATTACTTTAGAAGGGTTTTCTAGGTAGTTTTCTTTACCAATACTTTTGCAGGCAAACGTTGCTTCAATTTTTATTATATTTAATGGCAAATGAAAATTAGGCATGAGGTAAAAATCGCTAATCTTGTTAAATCCAATCCTCGTTAAAGTGACGTCAAAAGTCAATAATACATGAAGTTCTTGTTGAATTATTTCTTTCAACTCAAATTATAGAATGCGTTCCTTCTTTTCCCATGAAGAATGACCGCATCACGATAGCAGCTGCACTCTCATTGCATAGTTAAACTTTACAACAAAGTGATGAGTTGAAGTCTCCCAAGTAAAATGTGTGATCTTTTTAAAATATGAGTTATGTAATGTCCGATCACGGTAGGAATTATAGTCATGTTAGCTTTTTCTTTTTTCTTTTTTTTAACCTTATTAACAAGAGAACTTGCATATTAATGATCCATATATTTATCCACTTATTTGAAGGATTGTACACAAATACATGAAAATCTAAGCTTTTATATAAGCTTGCGACATTTGAGAGGGACTTTACAAGCAAGAATGTCCACATTCAGCTACAGCATGGTGTGGAAACAAATGGATGCTTTCATTTGAAAAGAAAAGGACAAGTTATGGAGCGTCCTCTTAATCTATTAATAATTTTCCGTGGTTGATGAGACAGAATCATAGAACTCCCCAAAACTGAAACTAGAGAGGCCAAGTTGGATGAAAGCAAGAAACCCCTCCGCCATATCCTTCTTCACTATCATTTCTTGAGGATAATCCTTTTGCCTTGAATGCCCTTGCTCTCTGACCCAAATCAAATCAATAATTCAGTACATGATAATTCTGCTATTATCATCAAATAGTGATACAAGTCTAAAACAAA
This sequence comes from Neltuma alba, assembly GCF_004799145.2. Classification (NCBI taxonomy): domain Eukaryota; kingdom Viridiplantae; phylum Streptophyta; class Magnoliopsida; order Fabales; family Fabaceae; genus Neltuma; species Neltuma alba. Next base: position 53,264 of record NW_021632133.1, on the reverse strand, counting down.
CATATATATAAATATATATATATATATATATATATGTATTCCCTTCAGTGAAATTCAAACCTGCATTGCTTCTATAGCGTCTGTCTCTGAATTGAAATCGTAGAAGGTGCTTGCCGCAGTCAGCTTCATAGATAGAAACTGCAGATATAACCAAACTTCAATTTAATGTTCTTGATTTGAAAGATATACTTCTTTTCAACTTTTGATTGCTTACCTCCACCTGATGCTGCAAGGACTGGACATAGTTTATAATCTCGTCCAACATCACCGCCATACCCATGGTCTGAAAAATTTTTATTCATAAATTTTGTATCACGGACGCAAATAAATTGAGCTTACAGAATATGTGTTTGTGTGTGTGTGTGTTTTGTTTTCTTTTACCTTGTAGCATCCTGGGACAATGGTCTGCAAGCGTCTTATTTTTTCGTTGATTTTCCCCCTTCTGACCTGAACATATAAAGATTAATGATTACAATATATGAATCAAACTCGCATTCTTTTCAGACTAAGAGGCAAGAAACATATTTTTATAAGTTTAATATAGGAACTATACCCTTTCTGCTAAACTGTGACTGTCTGTAGCTTGACCTCTTCTGGCCCTGACATGAACCACTTCCTTTGGTTTACCTTCTTCTGCTACATTGCTCTTTGTTCTCTTACCTCTTCCAGAACTCTGAAAACATAACCAACAAAAAATCCGTCAGTTTCTGTCTAGCATATAAAGTTGAACAAGAAGATGAACATTAACATACACTAACGACCTTGCTTCCACTCTCAGAAACTGCAGGAGTTGGACTTACAGAACTGGTTTCCGTAACATCCATCGCTTTCCTCTTTTGACTATCCTGGATTTCATTTTCTGCCGGTAAAACGGGGAAATTTTCTGGAAAATCAGGTTCTTGAGAGAAGGGAATCAAGCTCTGGACATTGAGATTAGAGTTGTCCAGGACAAGGGGGCTCATCATGCCTGTGAACTGGTTTATAAGTTCCAAGTTTGGATCAACGTCTAAGAAAGGAAAGGAGGGTCTAAAACTTTGAAAATCTGTTGTGAATTCAGCCATGTGAGTTGAGGTTGCAGTGTTTGTGAGATGCTTAGATGGCAGAGGGTGATGGGAACGAGAGTGGTATTTATATAGCAGGATTGAAGGCACGTTTGATGAATGAAAAGGAGAAGCATGGTGAGGTGGCAAGCTTCTGCATTTGTGTTCCCTGGTTGGGTCCCACTCACAGTACAAAGGGGAATATGTCCAATGACAATAAGGACTTCAGGTTTTGGGAGAAAAAGCACTTATGATTTTCGGACTCTTTCAAATTCTGGGTCCCTTTCGTTACCTTGCGTCTAATATTTCTTTTTTCACTGTATAAAAATACATTTGGTTGAAGGCACAGCCTGGCTGGAAATTCTTGTCAAGTATAAATATTTATGTGTTCTCTTTTCATTTTCATTAAGTTGTGTCATATAAATGAGTATTTAGGAAAGGACCATTAAACTATGTAACTCTTTCTCTTTGTTATGATTATAAATGAGCTATAACTTAGTTTTGCTCTCAACAAAGGTTACTCCATGTCTCTTTTAGTTTTGCTCTCAACAAAGGTTACCCCCTCTCCCTCACAGAGAGAGAGAGAGAGAGAGATGGAGATAATTTTTTAACTGTTTGATCTACGCTTTAACCAAAACGTAAGGCTTGAATCCAAACTAAACAAGATAAGATTTAAGTAATCTAAATAGAATCCAACTAAATGGCCACTCATTATGGGCACCACTAAAAAACATCAGTATACTAGGTTAGGTTCAAGTAATCCAGCCTTTAGGAATTGCGAAAGATTAAGCTGGAAGCGCATAATGATTCTCATTATCATTTAGTGTCCAAATGAAATAATTGGAGGCATTGCTGCAGAAATGAGTCGTACATGAACAGTCATTATTGTCGCAGTGTTGAATATCACAAACCATAAGAAGGCCTACAAGAAAAGGCATTTCAAGTTTGAAAACACAGTTTGAAGAAGAGAGTCAGGAGGAGTTGTTGGGTTAGCAAGTTGGGGGATTTTCAAACTCTACTGTTTGGCCACGCACTTTGACAAGAATTTGTTTGCTGAGTTTGGATTATGATTTGGACTGTTATTTGAGAAAATGAATGCACCAAACTCACATGTGCACTGTGCGTTTGGCATATGACAGTTCATTCACTTTTCTCAAAGCTCTTCATGCCAATTCTGACAATCTATAATACTCTACAGCCAAACACAAACTTACTCCCTTCCCTTTCAAATTTCCTCTCTCCTCTTTATTCTTCACACTAGGCTTCTCCTCCCTTCCCTATAACTCTTCCTTGCACCATTTTTTTTTCCTTACAAGAAAAATCACATTTCCCTCCTCCACCCTTTTTAATGGACTCCTCCGATCTTTAATATAAAACCTATTTAACTAACTTGATTAGATCAAAGAAGTTAAGTAAATTAGTTAATTATAAGAAATATGACATGTTTTTTTTCCTAAAATATCATAATCATCTTTCTTAATATCCTCCCTCCCTCACTTGCTTGATCATAATTAAGAAAGTATCTATAAGGAAAATTTTTTAAAAAAATTGATAAATATGACAAATAGGTCTTGTATTTATGACCAAAATTAACTTAACAATTAGGTCCTATATTAAGAACCGGAGGAGTAACAGTTATTTAATTAATTTGAATAGATTAAAAAAATAAATTACTTAATTCTAACAACTATGATAATCTCCTTAAAATATTCTTATGTAACATCTAGTCCTAAATATAGGAATTAGATGAGAGGTTCACTTTGGTTCTAACTATAAAACATCAATCTACCTTACCTTTCAAATTTATAATTTTTTAACTCAAAGTATCCCAATTGATTACACATAGTAAGAAGTTGATAATGAAAAAGGTAGTTTCAATACATATGATTAAATATACTAGTTTAAGAAAACCAAAACATATTTGCTATAAATAACTAACTTAACTGATTTTGTTCATATTTACAAATGAGTTATCTAACTCTTATATCAAGTATCAAATATAGTATTATATATCAATTTATAAGTTAGATAAATTAATTTGAAAAAAATGAGAAATATGAGAAATATATTTGACTAAAATATTACACTTATGAGCAAAATCAACTTTCTAACTAACTCTATTCTTAGGATAAGAAAAGTATTTTATCTTCTTTTTCACCTTACCCGATTTCATGATCTCTCTTTTATGTATTCCCTTATCCATTGATCTCACGATTTTCAATGAGAAGAGCAAGCAAAAGGGCAATTTCTCTTGGCGTGTAGGATAGCCCTTGCCCAAAGTGGGTATGATCTACACTTTGTTAGGAGGCATAATATTAATGACGGCTCAATTGGAAATAAAACAGTTAAATTCCGGGGCAAACTTCAAAATATCACTGTGCCAAACAAAATTTATTCAAAATAGCACTAACTTTCACAAACCCTAGCTAGTAGCTACCTATAATTCCTAATTGTTGACATCTGAATTCCTGCACAATCTTTTTTTGGTTTTTGGCACATACATTTATTTTTCTCATGTTATAAACGTGCGGTAACTCAGAAAATCGCATATCAATTTAGAAATTATACCATTACAAAAACAAATACATGTATTGGAGACCGTGCGTATAAAAGAAAACTTAAATTTTGCATAGTACCTTTTTATATGCACAGATGCCCTCTTTTTAGAGGCAGTTTTGTGTGAGGCATTATCAGACGTGATTTAAAACGATTTATTAAAATTAATACATTAAAAAATAAAATACAAACAACCTAAAGATGATTATCCGCTAAGCTGTATTTGATTACCCAATAACCAAATCAAGACAGAACAGTTTTATATTTAATTAATGCAGTCATAATTAAACATTGGACTTTTTATGCCCATGTCCTATGAGAGCCGAGCCAAGACCTGCGACTAGGTTTGGTAATTAACTTTAAAAGGGGACAATCGAAGGATAAATAATGATTGTAATAAATGGCATAAAAATAGTATGGCCACAAAACTTTCCTTTTACTTGTTAAATTAAAGTGAGAAAGAAAATTTGAATTTTTCATTTTTTGTAGCTTTATAAATGATAAAAGCCAAAACAGTACCATCATATTGCCTCATATAAGCTATTTACGCGGATACATTGGAATTGCCTTCTCCTAGTCTGAACCTGACACTTATATACACACGTGCAACCTAACTTCATCCACTTAATTCAACTTATATGACTCAATTTTTTCATCATATGCTGAGAGTGAAAATTAGGGGAAAGATTATTTTATAAATCCCAGGTAAGAAATTTATATAATAAATATGTCTGAGTTTCATTTAATACTAATAAGTGCTTTTTAAACGCAACTCTAAATAAGCTTTAAGTTACAGAACGGACAGGGGAAATGACATTTGCAAGCATTAATGATTGGGCTCGAATACATAGTTGTCAGTGTCCAAACTAATAGGCCCAGTCCATCTATTTCACGGGTCGAAAACTAGTCCAGTTTCGGACTCAGTTTAGTTCCCCGGCTATACATATGTGAACTCACGCCTGTGATTTAATCATATGCTCATGAAGAGTAATGAAATATAAAATAAAATTAAATACCACATCCGGTCCTTAATATAAGACCCCATTTGAATTTTATTTTGGTCTTAAATATAAGACTCCAATCCACTTTGTCTCTCATATTTACTCAATTTTTTAAGATAATCCTTCTAATAATTATAGTTCTAGTTAATACACTTGATTAGCAAGAATATTTTAGAAAAGACAATACCTATTTAGGACAAATAACTAACTTAACTTACTTTCTTAATCTCTTCAAATTAGTCAACTGGCTCTTATAATTAGGACCAAATGTAGTAATTTAGAATGTAAAATAACTTTTTTTTTTTTTACTTTAGAAAATTGAATAATAAAATACTGGATAATAATTTTAGCAGTATAGCGGAAGATAGTTTGCTCTATCAAACGAAGCAAATTTTGTACCGCGCAAACGAATTGAGATCGACAACATTTCATTTTGGGCAAATTAACGCGGGCCCTTCCATTTAGTTTGATTCATTTCATCGGTAGAACAGAACCAAAAAACCGGCACTTTAATCAACTTGAGGGGACGTTTATTAAAAAATAAATAACAACAGAAAAATAAATTTTTATTGTAAGAAATAAGATTAAAAATTCTAATTCATTCTAATTTTAAAAATATTCTGTTTAAAATATTCTGTAAAGGTAGTGTTTATGTAATTAGAATTTTTATTCTTATTTCTTACAATAAAAATTTATTTTTCTGTGAAGAATCAAAGAAATAAACATATTTAATCTTTTACAGAATATTTTTAAAATTAATTTTTTCCCTCAGATTAAGTTAAATTCATACAGCGGAAATTTTTATTTTCACAGCATAAAAAAAACATGCTAATTATCTGTTCACAGCCATGGAAGGGAGGGTTCAAATGAACGAAGAATTTAGTAAAGTTCACATTAAAAAGCAGATGCCGTTTTAGTTTCGGAGGGAATGAGTGATTTAGAGGGACAGAGCAGTAGAACAACATAATATATATTGTATCTTATCACAAATATAAAACCCATTTTATATTTATAATGTAATTTAAATTATAAAATAGATGTTATATTTAAAATCAGAAATGTACATGTATACACACACAGGAGTCAATTTCGAGAATCCATGACAGCTAACAAGATCACGTCTCACACTGTTTTAATCATTTAAGGAAGAAACTCTTGACAAATCAAACCATCAATATCTATATATCTATATATTTCCCCCAACTAACTAAAAACAATATGCAGATATTAACAATACTCACCATATAATAGCCTTATAATCTCCTTGGAACTATACGCACGCCCAGCTGCAGTTTCGTTGTGTATCTTGACATCGAAGTTGATGGAGTTATCGTTACGTGGATAGTAATCCGTCCACGCATGAGTTGGTGCCGATAATTGCGGCTTCATTTGGTTATCAAACACACACTACCTTTGATTCTTCACATAAGAGGATGAATTTAATCTTAAATATAAAACTTTAATAATGATTAAGAATACTCCATGATTAAAAAGAATATTTTACAAATTAAATAATTAGCTGGTGGTATATATCTTTTATACTGCCTCCGGTCCTAATTATAAAATTCAGTTGACTAATCTGGGGAGATTACAAAACTTAGTCAAGTTAGTTATTTGTAATGAATACGTGTTGTTTTTCCTAAAATATCTTTGTTAATCAAGTTTGTTATCTAGAACTATTATTATTAGAAGGATTATCTTGGAAAAAAATAGATAAATATGAGAGACAAAGTAGATTGAGATCTTATATTTAAAATCAAAATAAAAGTCAAACAAGGTCTTATATTAAGGACCGGAGATAGTATTAAGAACACATATATACACACACACTACCTCTGGTCTTTAATATAAAAACTAATTAACTAATTTAAATAAATTAAAAAAATTAGTTAAATTAGTTATTTGTCATACATAAATGTTGTTTTTTCTAAAATATCCTTGTTAATTAAGTATTTTGCATAGAACTATCATTTTTATAAGAACTATTTTAAGAAAAAATAAATAAACATAAGAGACAAAATAAATTGAGATTTTATATTTAAAATTAAAATAAAAATTAAATAAACTACTATATTATATTAGAGACGGAAAATAGCATATAAAAGAATGAATGGAAATTTTGTGCCGACTTGCGCCATCGTTGTCTCTCTTACAGTGACTTGTGACCACATAGGCCATCATCCCCGTCGGCTTGACTCATCCTTTCTTGTCTTCTTCAACGACTTTTCAGTCGCCATCTTAATTTTCCATCTCACATGCAAATCTCTCTCTTCGAGGATTCCCATTATTTTTCATTTCATGTATCAAATATGTACCTCCGTTTAGTTATTTAAACTATTTGAATCGCATTAATGGGGATCCTAATTAACAAACTTGACTAACACTGTTCTCTAATTACAGTGTTCAGTTTCATCGGATGATTACATATATATATATATATATATATATATAGAGTAGGTACGATTTTCACTTTTCATGTATACGTACGTTAGCTTTTATATATTAAAATGGGTGTGCTTCAGTGCATCGAATAAAAATGATGAATGGTTCTGCTCAAATATTATAAACATTAAAACATGTTATGCTGGTAAAAAAAAAAAAACATTAAAACATGTTATGATTTTTTACTTTAATTATAATGAGACATAAATAGGGAGTCTTACATTAGGCCTCACCGACAACATTTTCGCCTAAACCAAGAAAAACTTAGACACGTTGCCTTGTATCCATAAAATAAAACAACAAAAAAAAATTATGGATATATATTAAAAAAAACTCACCACTGCTTGAAGTTGCAGATGTTAGAAGCAATTATTTGCAATAATTAATTAAAGAATTAATAATGATCACTAGCTAGTTTTCCGGACAATTTTTAAAAAATCATACTCGGAAACTTTCAAGCGACAACCGGAACTAACATGACAGTCCAGATAGATGGAAATCCATGTTTGCTTCCCCTTGAAGCTGAGAGTTTAATATGTGCATTATTGTCAAACTTACCACTAACTCTCCAAATTTATTGTTTTTACATTCATAATTTACAAGCGTGTGTCAACTTGTAATTAAAGTCGTAATAATTGTAAAATCAGTTGAACTTATAAGTTAACTTTATAAATTTATTATTTTCACATAATTAAGCAAGTCAGTATATATTGAATAGAACTCAATTTATAAAATACATAGGAAGACCTTCTCCAAAAACCCTAAGAACCATAAAGAAGAAAATAATATTAATACAACCTTTGAATTTTATAGAAATTTTCATGTCGAGTATGATGAATATTGATGGATGTGCTCCAAATGATTTGATACTTATTCATAGTATTTCTTTATTTTCAAGAGGGATTATCTCCACAAGACAGCATTCTATCTTTTATTTTATATGACATAATTTCTCTGTATTCCAAAAAAATTTCAAGGTTTTGAAATTGAAATATATTTAAATCAATTTTTGTGAATTTTTTGTATTTTAATCATATACTTTTAATATTTATTTATTGATAAAAGTAAACCAACACAAGTTTTGCCAACAAGGTGTTGGTTTGACAGTATAAGACCTCGTTAGATCTCTTTAAATCTCGAGTTTAAGTCTCAGAAGAGTCACTTTTATAAAAAGGAAAAGTCATAAACCCAAAACCAAATCAAGGGGATGATAATATCAAAAAACTAATACGAGTTTACAATTTGAAGTTATTATTTGAGTTTATATCTTTATTATGAGTTCACTTGAATCCGTGAATTTGACAATACTAATTATAACCACAATCCCATAGAAAGGTAAGCTTTTGTGCATAAATGGATATTAAAGTAACAAACTCGAGTGTGTTGACAGAGTAGACCAACACTTCAAGTAATTAATAATGTTGAATATGAATGAGCAAGTTTATATGAGATAAAATATAATCAACGTTATGACGGCGTGAAATTATGGCCTCTTTGATTTTGAGGGTCAAATTTTCTTACTTCTTGGGGATTCAATTCCTAGCCTCACGTCAAGGCCAAAAGAAATTCATAGCCTCATAGGCTTCCTTTTTTCAGCAAAATACTTGTACAACTTTGTCACTCAACGTGTCTCATCATCTCATGTTGTCTCTTTCACTATCTATATTCAAAAGCCAGCCCTTCCTCACCATTCAATGAGCTCCTCGTCCATCTTCCAGCGCAAGAAAGTTACTTCTAATTTGTCAACAAATTCAAAATGCCAATTTAATTTTGAACCTGTGCATCGTTAACTTGTGCAAACTAAATTTTTATTATGAGTTAATATAATTTTTAGTCTTTCAAGTTTGCTCTTATTTTGATCTTAATCCCTCAAATTTTAAACTATAAGTTTTGGTCCTTCAAGGATAAAATGGTCTAAATTTTTATTAGATTATAAAGATCAATGTTTTAACAAAAAAAAAATTTGAGGGACCAAGATTTATAGTTTGAAACTTAAGGGATTAAAACTAAAATGAGGATAAATTTAAAGGACCAAAGTTTATATTAACTCTTTTATTATTTAAGAAATTTGAGGGTTATAATCTTTCTAGTCCAAGCATTCTACGATTTTTATTCTATTTATATGATAGAAGGAGAATTCTTAATATAAATCACCTTATTAAATTTATTATATAAATATATAATTTTATTTCTAATTTATTGTTTTATAAACTGTTATTTTTCTTCAAAAGTATGTAAACTAAATGTGGGTAAAATTAGAAAGTTATTAAATTTAAAAATAAAGCTAACAAGATTTATGGTTTTTTTAATTCCCGTGACATATCTTAGAATGTTTCATGAATAGGATCAAATGAGTATATTTAAGAAATTAGAAAGCTAACATGAAAATTTAATGTACTTAATAGAGATAAATAGATAATAGTTATCAGTTAACTAGCTTTTAATTTCTTTGTTGATGAGGTATAAAGATCAAGCTTTGGTATATGCAGGCACCAATCATGGTTACTTACCCCCACCTAAATCATCTGTCCCCCCCTCCCCCCAAAAATTTGAAGACTGCAGTAATTAATTGAAACTCTATATTTAATTGAATTTAACCTGGAAAACAAGTTGGATTAGATTTGGTAAACTTGAGGAGAGATTTTTCAAATATTTTGTAGCTCTAAATTTTATATGAAGAAACAATAATAATATAATTTATTATATATTCTTACTTTGACGGTCTGACCAATCATACCGCCATTAATGAGTGGTTGTTGAAGCTCCATCACAGTGTACTTAGAAAGCAGAAAGTGACCCGTCGGGGAGCGAAGTCAAATATGGGAGGAGTTAAAAGTCTGAGAAAGCAGTCTTTTTTCCTCTGAAGAAAAAAAATGCGGAAAGATTTCGTGAGACGTTAATATTGTTGTGGGCGGGGGTGTGCGTGTGTGCATGTATGGAGTATTGGTTGGCTCCAACCTAAGCAAGAAGTGAAAAATATTATTCTTTCTGCTTTTAATATAAGATCTATTTAACTAATTTGATTAGATTAAGAAAGTTAGGTAAGTTAGTTAATTATAAAAAATGTGACACGTTTTTCTTAAAATACCATAATCATCTTTCTTAATACTCCATCTTCTTTTTCTACTTGATTATGGTTGAAGGAATATCCATAGAGATAATTTAGAGAAAATTGATAAATAAGAAAAAATAAGTCTTATATTTAGGACCAAAACCAATTTAACAATTGGGTCCTATATTAAAAACCAGAGGAGTATATTGAATAAAAGCAGTGGAACCAATGGGAAAAAAAATATGCAAACACAAATATTTTTGGTATGCTTTCTAGAAAGAAATTAATCCCTATGATCTCAGATGCACAAGCTAATTAAGAAATTTATTATGGTGTTGAAGGTAAAACTTAAATACACTTCACCTCTCAAATTTATAATTTTTTTCAAACTATTTTTATTAATTATATATAATAACAAATATTATGTTAAATTTTTTATATCATTATGTCTAATTTTTCAATGTCATGTGGTTATGTGTCTTTTTTTTAGTTTCATGTAGATTTATAATTTAACACTAACTTGACATGATAGATGTAAAGAACTTGATGTTAGTATTCTCCATATATACTAAGGGTTTCATTAATAAATGCATCCAATGTAAATAATTTAAAAGGTATTTTTTAAAAATCAACACGCATTTTTTAATCAATGACTAATTTAAAAAAAATCCCCAAAACCTATAATAATTATTTAACTTTTACATTAAGCATATGATGAAGTAACAAGGAAAGTCTACTCTTTCTGTCCTTAATATAGGACCTAATTATCGAATTGATCTTAGTTCAAATGTAACATCTATTTTTCAAATTTATTAATTTTTTCAAAACTATCCCTATTAATACTCCTTCATTCATAATCAAGCAGGAAAAAGAAGAAGGATATTAAAGAAGATTATTATAATATCTTAGAAAAAAATATTATATTTTTTATAATTAACTAACTTACCTACTTTTTTAATTTAATTTAATTAATTAAATATATCTTAAATTAAGTACATAGGGAATACTATTAAAAATGGAATAACAGCCTGTTAATTTTTAGATATTTATTTCTTTTGGGAGAAGAAATGGGGGGAGTCCAATGGGAGGCGGGCATGGCGTAATAAAGGTACGAGAACCACTAGAAAATAAAACAATGGTCAGGCTCTGAGATTCCTAGCGAACTATAATTAAGGCCGCCCCCGCAATAAGGCTAATTCAGCACGTTTTCTTTAGATTTCCCATTCCCATGCTTACATTTTCCAGTCAAGCACGTTTCTGATCCCTTTGATTTTGAAGCAGCGAGAAAATTGAGATCCTTGCTCCCCCCTTGTTCTTATCGCCCGCTTTAATCACCAAAAACCCTTCCTCCCCTCATTTTCAACATTCTGTTTTACTGCTTCCTCTGTTTCATATTCCTTGCTTTGATGTTTTCCACGAGTTACAATTTCTTGACCACTATATCTTATCTTTTTGTAAGTTACACTCTCAACATCTCTAAAATTTTATTTTATTTTTACTCTTATTTAATTACATATCGGTATCATTTTTTTCCAACCCATTTTCTCCCTTTATAAATAAATGTGCTTTTTTTACGCATTTATTATTTTTAATTATTTTTAATTAATTTTTTAATTTATGCGATTCATTTATTTATAACTTATAAAAAGGATCACATGGGGATGCAACTTGTAAAATAAATACAGATGGAGATTGAGAAGGACATTCTGGGCCTTCAGAAAAGTCATCAATGGAGAATTATGGATAAATAATACCTCCTCTTAATCTACTTATAAGAAACAAGTGACCGTTAAAAAGCTCAGGTACCATGTTTTTAATAAACATGTTCAAAAGTCATATTTTTAAAGGGTTAGTTATTGACAAAGTATAACGTGTTACATGTCCCATTTATTGGGATGATATTTGTTGTTCTTATGGTTGTTAAAATAAATGAATTCATCATTATAAATAAGTCATGTGAAATGAATTCAATATTTTGTCCAATTCTAAATGTATAAATTAATTAAGGAGCTCATTTTGATTCTCAGAGAAAAACATTAATCTTCTTTATCTATCATATTTATAATTATAATTATAACCTAAAATTACTCATATACTGATTACATGTATTAAGGCGTGTGATTAGTAAAAATAGTTTCTAATGTAAATGATTAAAAGGAGAGGTAGTTTAAAACTTACATTTTTTCTAACAAAATAATATTAATTTAATTAATTTCCCTTCATGTGTATGTATTAATTTTCTAGCTTTCACGTTTAAAACCAGAAGGAGCACCACCTTAAGTCATATATTCGAATCTATGAATAGGAAAAATCATGCTAAAAAGGTTTATTTCATGATGCTCAAATCTAACATGGATGCAAAGAAAAGTAAAAAAGACAACTTACTATCTGAAATAAAATAGGGAAGACCTTTCGAGATGTCTTCACATGGAGTACATTTCTTTAGGGTCCATTCCCTGTCGGGCTAATTACCAATTAGAACAGCCAATCTGGCTAGGACTAAAGCAAACTTCCCATTTGCGCAGCCAGTGTACCACATCATCCTTCCTATAAATTAAAATCTGTCGTTTTGTCTACAAGCAGGATTATGGAGATGCCAAACAATGAACCTATCTAGTTCACATCTATCACCCCCTTTAAAAGTTTCCAGTGGCACTGACTACGGAAGATGAATGGAAGCTGTCTTGTGGAATTTATATCACTACTATTTTATTACTTTACTCTATTTTTTATATCACTACTGTTTTATTACTTTATTTTTTTTTTCGCCCCTTTAGAAAAGTAATTGAGAGTTTATAGTGTGAAGCCTTAAACTTTAGACCTGCTACTTGTATAACTTGGGCAGACCAATTTGCTTTCGAACTCTATATCTTCTAGACTCTTTCGGCTTCTTCTTCATCTATTGCATATATAAAAGCTTAGTGTTTCAGGGTTTCCTCTGTAAAAGCAGTCATGTCTGCTTCCAAGAGCGAGAGCAGTTGTAGTGAAGATGATAATGAACTTAGGAGAGGACCTTGGACTCTTGAAGAAGATACTCTGTTAACAGAGTACGTCTCTGCTCATGGGGAAGGACGATGGAATTTGCTGGCAAAACGTTCAGGTAATGATAAAACTGTGAACAGTAGAGCTCAAAAAGGTGAAGCAATCTCTCTGCTGATTCTGATTTTCGTTTTCTTTTCTTTTTTGTGAGTCAGGGTTGAAGAGAACGGGAAAGAGCTGCAGATTAAGATGGCTTAATTATCTGAACCCACAGGTAAAGCGAGGAAATTTATCCCCAGAAGAGCAGATTTGGATCCTTCAACTCTACTTAGAGTGGGGCAGCAGGTACCTGCTCTGTTCGGTTCTATCCTATGACTAATTCGTAAGTTTTATCAACTTTTATTGTTCATTCAGTATATGGGATTGTTCGTACCAGGTGGTCAAAGATCGCACAGCGACTTCCAGGGAGGACAGACAATGAAATCAAGAACTATTGGAGAACTCGGATTCAGAAACAAGCAAGACACTTGAATATTGACACAAACAGCGCGGAGTTTAAAGAAATCGTGAGGCGAATTTGGATTCCAAGATTGCTGCAGAAAGCGAGAGAAACAGCTTCTCCTCCTCCTCCTCCTCCTCCTCCTCCACCACCACCTGCTCCTGCTATGTTAATCCAAAACCAAAAGATTCCTTTGCCTATTGACAGTGTTTCCCTGTGTTCACAGATAGGGACAGTTCCAACACGGTTTCCTTGGCAGGGACCTTGTGGGATGAATGAAACAGTTCAAAACAGTTCCTGCGTGTCTTCTTCTTCCTCAGAATCATCAAACATCCCAGAAGTGTCTCAGTTTCAGGCTTTAGATGCCAGTGACATGAGCTCCTTTATGTATGATGGACACTATGTTAATAACAATACTTACGACATGGAAACATTCAATCTGGGAACAACAGTGACAGCTGAGGCTACTATGGTAGGAAACTGGATGAACAATGATGTTACATGCAGCATGTGGGGCACGGATGAACTGTGGCAGTTCAAAAACTAGTAAAGAATAAGAATTTAGGGGTTCTGGTTCTTTTTGTCATGAACCAAACACTACATCCCATGATGTTATTTGTTATCTGATATGAAGCAACTGTCAATTAATTAATAGTTTATATGACTACTGGATTTATGTAGAGGGTGCTTGATTTGTTGTACAAGATTAACGTGTTGTTGTGGTTGTTCGGCCCTGCTTTTGCTCTGATGATTTAGTTTTTGTGTTGGTCTGACGAGAAGAGTCTGACATTTGCAAGGCCACGGATAATTGGAAAGTGAGGGGAAGATAGACTAAAAACCCATTAGATTAAAAACTCATTCTTTTCCTCAGTTCTCAGCACAGTGGCCAAATCACATAAAAGTATTCCGAGTAACAGAGGATTGTTGACGGGACGGATTGGGATCGGGACCGGGACAGATCTGTCCCGATAAACAGTAATAGGATAAATTTTCTATTCCGTGTCCCGTTCTGGTGTTGTCCCAGTCCTGGTCTTATTTTAATAAAATCTGATTTTTTTTTTCTAATGGTAGTTTTTTGGGTCTAAGTCTTGTAAAAACATCTTTGTGTTTTCTTTTTTATTTCTTTGGGCACCCTTAAATAAAAACCCAAAATATTACATATAATAGTCATTAAAAACTCTAAACAAAAGCTTTTAACACAATAAAAACTTGCTACAAGTTCTAATAATCAATAGTCTCAAATTATCAACAAATATAAAAACTCTAAATGAATATATCCATAGTTCCACACAATAGTCTCAAATCTTAAAAAAATAAAAAAATGAAATTATATAAATAGGATGAAAAAATAAAAAAAGGGACCGGGACGGAACAACCTTATCCTGTGTCCTGTCCCAATTTGTCTTGTTTCGAAAAATTTCAAGATGAACCCGTCCCGTCCTAACAAAGCTGGGACCGGAACAGGCCGATCAGATGGGCCGGCTTTGAATACCCTTACCGAGTATCAACTTTTTGAAACTTGCAGATCAAGGGTGCTTTCATAGATGGTACATTGCCTCGAGACACACGCGCACGAGTCGTTGGTGGTCCTTTGTCCTTTTGAAAGTGAGGCATGAACCAGGAAAGTAAAACGATATCAAAACATATTTCGGAATCAATTATAATAGTACCTCCACTCCCTTAATAGTAGTACAAAAAGAGCTAGATCATTAATTTTAAGAAAGTTAATTAAGTTATTTATTTGTAATAAATAGATGTTGTGTTCACTAAAATACTCTTATTAATTATGTGTATTAAAATTACCTAGAGTAATATATGCAGTCACTATAAATATTACTTGGGACAAAATGGATAAAAATTAGAAACAAATTAAATTGAGGTCTTATATTTATAACCTAATTAAATTTTTAACTAGTTCTTGTATTAAAAATATGGAGTAGTTATTATAATCTATTTAGTGTTCAAATTCGTTAAAAGTTCCATGTCTTTTTTCCCCCTCAACGCAACGAGATAAAAGGGAGATTTTCCCCCTTATATTGGGTCATTAGAGATCTGTAGATTGGGAATGGCCTACACAATTTGATTGAGTTAGCCGTTTTATTTACTGGGCCAACGGAAATGCAAATTCATTACCTAGAAACATTCAGTAGCACGAAAACCCAACAAACAGAGCCCAAAGCCCAAATCCGACGGAATACCACACCCAAGTGGATTGGTTTAAGAATTGATTATATGTTTGAATCTCTATTTGGACAGCTCCTCACATTTAGTACTTATCCTTGAATAAAATTATCTCTAATAAAAAGATATCTATGTTTCAAAAAAATTGATTATAAGTTTAAATAAAAAAGACATGATAATACGTGATGTGATATAATAAAACAAGTTACATTTTAAAAATGTTCATTGCCATGAGTATGAGGTCTACTTGCGCTATTTTTTTTTTGGGGGGTCTTTTTATGGACTTTTTTCTTCTGCTTCTTTTCCTTTGCTAATTGGAAGTTTTAATTTGCTAGTTTGCGATGGACCATCTAAAGTCTTAGCTAACCACGCATAAAAGCCCATTCAATTACATCAATATATGACTTGAAAATCTGCTGATCATTGAAATAATGTGAATTAATGTAAATCACAAAACTTGGGAAAAAAACGGAAATATAAATAAACGAAAAATATAAAAAAGTAATTTAATGCATGTGATTGTGAAAAATTAAATGACCTCTTCTGTCTCACTTCTAATATGCTCACAATACTAGATAAATAGATTTGTGTATTGCACAAAATTTAATCAACACAATTTGACATTCTTAATTTATAAATAATATTGTTTGTTATATATTTTATCATGTATTGATACATTTAATATTTATATAAAAATTCTTGGCAAAAAAAATTGATAAAATGGATATAAAATTTTTATCTTGAAGTTATTCATTTCGCAAAAAAATATATTTGTAATTATTTCTAAATATCAAAATCAACAAAATATAAATTGGCATCCACCCGGACACACATAGATTATGGCTGTCGTTAAATATCACGCGTCCACGTGCACAAAAACTAATCCTAGGCGTTCATTCCATGTCTATATAACCAAAGGACATCACTCAAACCCTAGGGTTTTCAGTGAACTCGGCGAAGCCTGACCAGAGTCTCTCACCCGAGGCAGCGGATCTGTCCGGTGGCTTGCTCTTTCTGAGGTGAGGATTAAACCAAGAACATGCTTGAACTTCGATTCCTCCTGCAAATTAATTGAGAAAACTCAATGGAGGGTGGGAGATAGGTTCCCTCTTATATGTTTCTGTGGAAATCAACATAGTGCGGCGGCTGGTTTGAATGTTTGATTGATGGTTGTGTTTGCATTCGTAAATGAATTGTTTTCGCAGAAGCTATAGTCATAGAACATATTTCAGAGAAGTCGTATACTGGACGACGTATTTGTAAACTGTTGTTCTTTGTCCTGATTTCTGTTCTCAATAGCTTCGAAGACCTGAATTACCTTTTACCTGGAAGGAATTATGAATATGCTATTGCAAAACTTTCTTTGGTTCCTCTGCTCTGTCATGAGAATTGTGAACCTCAATCCTTGCTCTATGCTGCATTAAAATCCCTTAAAATGAAGTGGTTATGCGACAAGAGAAGAGAACAAATCTCCAGTATGTCTTATTAACCACAGTAATTGTGATAGGGGTTGTAGTGCTCGGAATCTTGAAATGATAATGTTCTTGTAGTTTTAAATTAAACTTATATTTTTCACTCTAAACTTAGTTTCTTTCAATATTTGTTATATTTTAATATATCCAAAGGTAGGTTCTTGATATTATTTCCTCAATGTTCTTTCACCAGAGTAGTGAAGATGTACACGTCAAGGAAGAAAATCCATAAAGACAATAATGCTGAGCCAACTGAGTTTGAAGAGTCGGTTGGGCAGGTTTTGATATTATATAATGCTTCTGTTGCTGCTAACCCATCATTGCCTATATGCTGTTTCCTCTTGTCATCGTATAATTTTGTTTTGGGGTTTAATTCTGTTGTTCCAGGCTTTCTTTGATTTGGAAAATACGAATCAGGAGCTGAAAAGTGATTTGAAAGATCTATACATAAATTCAGCTGTGTAAGTATGTTTATTGCATGTTTGCGTGTTTGAAGTTTTGTAACGTCTACCTGTCTCGTGAATTATGGCTGACATTTGTCTTGATGTGCAGTCAAATTGATGTATCTGGGAACCGCAAGGCTGTGGTTATACATGTTCCCTATAGACTAAGGAAGGCTTTTAGGAAGATTCATGTTAGGCTTGTCAGAGAGCTTGAGAAGAAGTTCAGTGGGAAGGTATGCTGACTTCGATATCTCGTGTATTGGTTGATCGCCACTGACTCATTGACGGTTGATCAGTATCTTGACATCCATTTTTAACAACAATAATATTAATATTAATAGTAATAACAATATTGATATTAATAATGTCGATAATAGTTGAGGGATTAAGACTATTAGTTATACTGACATCAAAATAGTACGAGAAATCTTTTATATTGGTATTTCAACATTTACTAATAACAAGTCATTTGATTTATGTCTTGCTGATGGACTGGCAAGATGTAAACGTGTAATTCACCAGTTTGCTTCCCTTATTTATTGTTTCCATTGTCCATATGTTGTTGACCGATTATTATGGCAAATTTCTGTAATAAACATGTGACTCCCCCCGCCCCCCAAAAAAAAAAAACAAAAAACAATCCAAAAAAAAAAAGAAGAAAAGGGAAAATGGCACTCACAAACAAGTTATCTTTGCTTCGAATGTTTATTGAACGTTTGGATCGTTTCCCCCTTGTACCTTTGGTTATAATTCATGGAGTAGTTCTAGTCACCGGAGAGCAGTTCTGGTTATAATTGCTCACTATGAGTTACCAGTTTCCATTTTGTGCGATATTTTTGTTATATGTTTTGAACTTTTCTTGAACTTGTAGGATGTAGTCTTGATTGCCACCCGGAGGATATTGAGGCCTCCAAAGAAGGGTTCTGCTGTGCAACGTCCACGTAGCCGCACATTGACTGCTGTGCATGAAGCAATGCTGGAGGATGTTGTATTGCCTGCCGAGATTGTTGGGAAGCGCATTAGGTACCGAGTTGACGGATCCAAGATTATGAAGGTAAGAAACATTGCTAATCTTCTTTGATATTATGTTTGTCGGATTAGCTATCAAGATTTGTAGAGGATCCCTAATTAACCAGGCTAATGCGGATGCATATGCATTCTGCTAAATAAGTATCCTACAACTTTGATGTCTTGGAAACTTAATGGCGTACCATCTTTTTTTGGGGTGAATAGAAGCTGCTTCATGTAAACGTTGTCCCACCTATTTAAGGTGGCGGTGGGTAACAGGGAGAATAGAACTTGTTTATGTTAATGCTAATTTTAATTGCATCTGTCCTCGGCACAGGTTTTCTTGGACCCCAAGGAGCGAAATAACACTGAGTACAAGCTTGAGACTTTTGCTGCAGTATACAGGAAGCTGTCGGGCAAAGATGTGGTCTTTGATTATCCTGGCACAGAGGCTTAGGTTTTCTATAGCTTGAATTTTTTCAAGAGTTGAAATATTGTGGACGTCTCGGCTTTTACTATGGACTTTTTTTGGTGATGTTGAAGAAAGGTTGCCTTACTTTGGCTCTATTTATGTAGGATTTGGTTTTGTAGTTGCCATCATTCTATTTGGAAATCTTAATTACAGCCCGGTTGGATTCCCTTTTCATGTCATTACTCATTATGCGTTTTTAGTATTTACGCATGCGTTTATCTTATTGATTTTTGAAAAAGAAAAAAAGCGCGTAGGCATAATTCTTATATCGTGCAAATCGTTTTAAATTCCATTTTTATTTTATGCTGCGCACTGCAGCTCGTTATGCCTTATTTTGGGGGTGTTTTTGGAGGGTTGGATTACGCTATGCTGCTCCCTCGTCCTCTCAATGAGATTCTTTCTCAGGGCTATTGATGTAAAACCATTTGTCTAAAACATTGGTTTTTACCCTAACTATCTTTTGCATTGATATGTTCTAGTCAATTAAATAAACTTCCAACTAACTAAATCTCAGCAGGGATTATCTTCAAATTTGCAGGAATGTGGGAGGATGTTTGAAGATAAACAGAAAAAGGTGGTAGCTGGATTCAGTCGCCATTTTCTGTTTTAATAGGAAGTAACCATCTTTTCGAAATTAGGCCATAGTCGGCTCTAATCCATTGAAGATTTCTTCCAATTTCCCAAACACCCCCCCCCCAAAAAAAAAAA
The DNA here is from genome assembly GCF_004799145.2 of Neltuma alba. Lineage (NCBI taxonomy): Eukaryota > Viridiplantae > Streptophyta > Magnoliopsida > Fabales > Fabaceae > Neltuma > Neltuma alba. Next base: position 33,411 of record NW_021632133.1, on the reverse strand, counting down.
ACCAAAACGAGCACCAATTCCAGATCGGAATAATCCCAATTGGCGATTCTAGCAGCACCATATAGAGAAGATAAGCGCCTTCGGGCTTCTGTTCATTGTATGGTTATAGGGGGGGGGGGTTGACTCTTGCAATCACCGACTTCAAACTAGTGATTCACTGCTTTGCGTCTGGTTGTGATCTTCGGCGTTTGTCATTTATTATCTTCCACATTATTGAGTTATTTCAGTGAGGAAGACCAAATATATGCTGTTTATATATGATTTAAATTAAAAGGGGAAAAACCATTTTAAAAATACTTATACTTTCATTCAATTTTTTATCTGGTGCTTACATATTTTTCTCTTTTAATTAAATTCTTTAATTTTGCTCAATTAGCAGTTAGCACTATTAGCCCTTGCATAGGAGCTAATTGTACAAAGTTATAGGGGTTAACAATGTTAATAAACCAGAGTTGAAGGGTTTTCTGAAGAAAAGAAAAAGTTTAGAGGTCAAGTTAAACATTGAGAAAAAGCATATATACCTATAAAATGCTTTTCTGTAGCTATAAATTATTACATAGGCTGGTTAGACTATAAATCATCGTGCATGCACCCCCATTTCTTTCTCTTATTTCAAACTTTAAATTCATAAAGCTGTGTGATATAGTACATGTGAAAAAAATACAAGTGTTGGGGTAAGTTTAGGCCAATGTGAATGAATATGTGACAGAAGAGCCCCTGGAGTTCAGCCCTCGTGGGGGCATTAAATTAATGTCTTATCTATAGCCCCTGGAGCTCCATCACAAAAACAAATAAATTACCTAACATCGTGAGTTTTGCAGGTTGCTTGATACAACTTTCTATCACATATTATGCGTATGGAAAGTGATATTTCACGCCAAGTATTTGGCCAACTTTTGTTATACGGCAAGTCCCGGTGGAGCTGCTAAATGATCCAAAGCTTGCACATCACTGTGAGGTAGCTCGCCATTAAGCCACAGCCCTTAATCTAGCAAGAGAATCAGCTTTACAGAGCAGAACCCTGCTGTTGGATCAATGAGACCCTCAGAAAATTTACCAATATACCTAATCTATCGATATTTCTTCTATTTGCATCTAATAAATGAAGACAGTTCGTCAGGCTTTGGCTAAAAGAGTGAAGAAGAAGTACAAATTACCTTATGACAAGATCACAATACCCAGATAAACGGCTACACAAAGAAAGATGAAAGATATCAGACCCCTGCAAGTGAAATTTTGGAATTCATTAAATGAAACAACACTTGGTGATCAGGTTGCTTTGTCCTGTAAGCACAATAGAGGAAAAATGAAGTCCAATCATTAGTTCCTAATTACATTCCTCACCAAATAACGCCCCATCCGAATCCAGAACAAGGGCACGGACACACTTCTGCAAATTTTTCAGCATCACTGGAGTGAACTCTACGAGAGATCAGGTCGTCATAAATATCTGCATAACCATATTGTAGGGATTTTATCATTTCATAATGGGCAATCTAATACTAGATCAATAGGTTTCAAGTCATACCATATACCGAGAACAGGCTGTTCATTATACCTGCATATTGAAATAAAATAACAGAATATCAAATGAATTTCAATAATGTGGCGCAGGAGTTGGCCAAGGATCCCCTCATGGAGATAAGCCATCATGCTTCAAATATATAAAGTTGACCCTACAAATTATAACTTGGTATAGGGCTCCCAAACACTTTATTTGGCATTCTGCACCCATATAATTCTAGATCCATGACTATAGAATATGTTGCTTACCTATGAACAAGATAATGTACCGTAAAATTCGAACTTTGGTCGTCTCTTGAAGAGCCCATATTATACCAAGGAAAATGATAAACCCTGGGACCTCAATTTAGAAGCATAAACTGAGAAACATGATGCAGCGGGTGTAACTTGGGAATAAGTAATCTTTAACCAAGAAAGCACATACCAATACAAAGTCCTCGAAGAGTCCACTGGATAAACACCATCCCCGCATAGGTCACATGTATTCCATACAAAGAAAATACTCACTCAAGAAAAGAAGCAAAGTACTGACACAACATTGACTCAAACAGCCAGAGATAACAAAATCGGAATCATTGTATTTGTTCATTATGATGGTTCTATGAATATGGAACATGGACGTGGCTCTTTCCAGAAATGCTTATGATTCATAGCACACAAATTATTCACTGAAGTTTGTAAACAATAACAAAGATACTTGATTTAAGTAATGTGTCTGTATAGTCGTAACTTCATGGATGCTAAGACTTGTACAATCAATTTGTATGGTTTGATAATTTCAAAATAGAAACAATTGCATCAAATGACGAGTCACTGATAAAACATTACTTAGTACTTACATTTTTTGCAACAAAGAGGACAACAAGTAGAGCAGCAATAAAACAACCAGCAGCTATTCTTGCAGTAAGAAGATTTGTTGATGCAAGTATCAAGATCATGCCCCAGAAGGCTGAACCAAGATCTGGATTGCCACCATGACCAGAATAGATTAAAAGCATGAGATCAAATAAATCCAAACATTTACAGATATTCCATAAAGATTGTAAGTATATATAAATTAGCTGCTGCATGTTGAATGGCAGGCACAGAAAATATCACAATCTAGAATGTAATAGACAATACATCCTGCTGGTAAGATCAGCAAATATATGCCTCCACGTGTTTGGGTTGTTCCACCTTCATCTGCATGAACTTGAATTCCTTCTACCTGCAGTTAACATAACTTTCAGCATCTGAAGTGGAGATTAAGTATGAAAGTATTCAAGGAATATAAATGCTAAACTAATGCGGCTCTTCTTGGACACAAATATTAAGTCACATTTTTGTAAAAACATGTATTATTCAAAACTTGTATCGACATAATAGATATTAGCACATAACTTGAGGGGACGTGAGAGAAGGACAGAGATGCTCACATGACCGCATGTAAGTTTACAAGCAATTGCATGGCTTGCCTCGTGAAGAAATACTGTAATAAGCTTAAAAGGTGTGAGTAGAACTGTTCTCCAAAGCTGCAAGGAATCAAAGAAGGATTCACAAGGAAATGATAGATAAATAGAAGATTTTATATCACAAAATACAAGCATACGAGTAACTAACTATCAATATATCAGATTCATTCCGTTCACGGCATAAGTTCAAGTGATCAATTATGAATCCATATAAAGATCATTCATTAATCCAATTAGGATGTTCAGTCAAAAATTTGGATAATTTGCAGAGAATAAGTTTGCAGAATTCAAAGAATAATTTGTTGATAATAACCACGCTGGTTCTTAATTGACGCAATTTGGGAAAGAATCAGAAGAAAGCATCCCTACATATGAGAGGGAAACCAGAACCATTTGCAAAATGTGGCCAGTATTTGATGGGGGTAGCACCATGTCGGAAGTAACTTAAGGAAACGAAGTAGGATTCACATCTTTAGGTCGTATAAGGAAATGGAGTTCATTTAATGGATCCAAGAGAGTTAAGTCGAAGAAGGATATGAAATGGGAAAAGAAAAATGCAAGAAGCAGATAGTCATACCGCGAGAATCACCACAGTGCAGACACTGACAGTGACCAGAAACACCACCTGCTCGTGGTTGCAGCAGTTCTTGAGCTCCCAATTTGGTCTCATTTAGCCTAGTGTTGGAGGGATAAAAGTTGAACCCTTAGTAGTAACTGAGATCTACGAATCATACAGCAGAATGAGGGTGGGAGAGAGAGGGAGGGAAGGAGGGACAAATTCTGATCCTTAGAAATTAGAAATATTGAGATTGGTGAGTAACGATGATGGAAGAAGAAAGTCTGAAATTTTTGAAACCGTGAAGTCAGCGCTGCAGTCTACTTTTTCTTGGACAAGGAGTTCACTTTTCCAGATAACAACGATGTTAATCATAAGCGCTCCCATCACATGGAACCGCGTCATTTTTTTTTTTGTCGGTTTTTGGTTGCAGTCAACCAGTGCGTCAAATTTATGTAGTTAAACAATGCATATGAATCTCAATGACAACACAAAACACTTCCCTCCCCGCTTGCCATTTAGGATAGCCGATCAGCCGATGCAGAGAGCCCACACAGCTGATGACATCATCGGCTGAAGTGGGAAGAGGTGTTACTTATTATAGTGTCATTCATGTTATTTTAATTTGCCTGAGCTCGGGCTGCTGTTCTTTAGCGGTGAAATATTCCCAATTTATGCTCCTCGAAAGAGCAAGGCTGCAAGTTTTATCCTTTTTTTTTTAAAAAAAAAAACTGGAATCAAAAGACAAAAAGAATACAAATAACACGGCACCTTACTTCACTCATTACCCTCCGCCTCCTAGGTAAAAAATGAAGTGATGAAGGATACAAAAGTTTGCTAGTAGCAGATGAGAGAGTTTAGCTAATTCATCCGCACAAACAAGTGATTCCCCATGCTCATGACAATAACTAACCTATCAATCCCTATGGATTTTGTCAGTTAATACCTCCTGGCCTTACACACCGTTTGATTGGAAGATTTTTGGGGAGAGGGAAGGAGAGGGGAGAAGAAATTGTGTTTGGTTTAGAAAAATGAAAAGGAGGGGAGAAAAATATTATGTTTCATCTTGACTAAATTACTTATGATAGTTTTTTAATATTCCAAGTTTCTCCTTTTCGGTAATTTTTTTTTTAACTCTTTGCCTTTTTTCTAACTTTTTTTTAACTCCTACTATTCTTTTACGGATTTTTTTTAACTCCTCAGAGATTTTTTTTCCTTGCATGTTTTCTTTCTTTGATTTAATCATTTATCACGCTCTTTGCTATTAATCTTTTCCCTCTTTTTCTCTTGCCTGATCCCTCACCTTATTCATCTTATCATTATTATTAGTGTTTTTTATTCATTTATTTTGTATAAAACTATTCTTTATTGGTTTATACGAGTTGAAATCTTTGAGATCTATTAAAATGATATTATCAATCATCAAATTTGTTGATATATGTGTCCACATATACCTATTTTAATTCAATTTCATTTTTTACACAAAACTTTGTGTATTATCTAATTAAGTGTGTGCGGTTGCGCACGTTATATAATTAAGGATGGAATAGTTTAAAACTTGTAGTATAAATTTATTTATAATTTATATAACATGCTAAAGATTATAATATATTTTTGAATTGACATTTATTTTCATGTATGCTTATTTATAATTTATTTGTTATGTCTCAAGGTATCTGATTTTTTCATATTCACAAATTAGAAAATAATAATAATGATATAAATATCGTAATAACATAATAAAGAAGTTTAAATAAAGAGATAAGGATATATTTTTCAATTTATAATTAGTTCCTCTATTTTCTCCTCTTAAACCAAATAAGAAATCTCCCATTCATTCTCTTTTCCTCCAACCAAATAAAACTCATAACCTCCCCTCTCCTTCTCTCCCCTCCCCTTAATTCACCTCACCTCCCCTCCCCTCCCCTCCACTCCAATGAATCAAACAAAGCCTTAATCTTTAATATAAGAGTTGATTGATAGGTTGAATTTGTCGTAAATATAATATTTTAATTTATTTTATCCCTTATATTTTTTCAAAATATCTGAGTTGATTGTTAAGGGTTCTTATGATAGGATAATTCTGATAATCTAATATATATGATAGAAGAAAATAGTTTAAGAAGACCAACACACATTTGTGACCAAAAAAATAATTTAACCAATTTTCTCAATATTTTCAAATTAGTTATCTAACTGTTATATTAAGGATTGGATGTAGTATTATGAGATATAAGTTTTTTTTTTAATTGAAAAGTATTACCTTCTATTCTTAATATAATATTTAATTGACTCATATGGGGATGTTAAGAAAATTAGTTAAGTTAGTTATTTGTAATAAATAGATGTCGTCTTTTTTAAAATACCTTACTAATTATGTGTATTAACTAAAACTACTATTTGATACAACCTTTAATATATTCAACTATTACAAAAACTGTTTTTAAAAAAAAGATAAATAAGACAAAATGGATTGAGATTTTATATTTAAGACCAAGTTGAATATCAAACTAGCTCATATACTCCTCCGGTCCTTAATATAATATCTATTTAACTAATTTGATTAGATTAAAAAAAGTTAGGTAAGTTAGTTAATTATAAGAAATATGACACATTTTTCCTAAAACACCATAATTATCTTCCTTAATGTCTTCCCTCTCTCTTCTACTTGATTATGGTTGATGGAGTATCCATATGGATAATTTTAAAAAAATTGATAAATATAAGAAATAAGCATTATATTTAGGACTAAAATCAATTTAACAATTAAGTCCTATATTAAAAACTGAAGGAGTATTAAGAATTGGAGGTGGGAGGTAGTATGGATGTTTGCAAGCTTATTTCAGTGCTCATTTCAAATATTAATTATTAAATTAAGCAAGCATTTATAAATTCTCATAAAAAATATTACTTCTGATCCTAATTATAAAAGCTAGTTGACTAATTTGAGGAGATTGAGAAAAGAAGTTAAGTTAGTTATTTGTAATAAATAGATATTGTTTTTTCTAAAATATTCTTGCTAATCAGTGTGTTGGTTAGAACTATCATTGTTAGAAGGAATATCTTAGAAAAAATATATAAGTATAAAAAAAAGTATATTAGAATCTTATATTTAAAATCAAAATAAAAATTAAATAAAACTTTATATTAAGGACGGTACTACCTCCGGTCCTAATTATAAGACCTAGTTGACTTATTTGAGGAGATTAAGGAAGTAAGTTAAGTTAATTATTTGTAATAAATAAGTGTTGTCATTCCTAAAATATCCTTACTAATTAAGTGTATTGGCTAGAACTATCATTATTAGAAGGATTATCTTGGAGAAAAAAACATAAATATGGGAGAAAAAATGGATTGGGGTCTTATAATTAGGACTAAATAAAAAGTCAAACGGGGTTTTATATTAAGGATCGGAGGTAGTAGTATTTTTTTTTTTTGACCGGAAGGACAGTAGTATTTTATACCTTCCAAACTTTGTTTTGATTAAAATTAAAAAGAAGGTAAAATCATTGCGACGTTCCAGCAGCCAAATATGAAACAGACCCTTAACAGACTCGCGTTGCCAAGTTTGCCCTCATGAGAAAGCACAATGACAAGCCTATTTTCATCGTGATCGTATCTATCTCCCTCCTTTGATCTCTGCCGGAGCCGCCGTTGAGGATCAATCTTTTTTGTTCCTCGCCGAAAGAAGATTCACAGGGTCAACACTTCCACTAGCAGATGTTGTTTGTTTAGAAAGAAGACGATAAAGTAAAGTCTCGGGGGAAATGAGGTCTTCTTCCGACACAATCAACATCGCTGCTATTGCTCAGAGACTTGATGTCGATAATCGGATTGCCATCCGTTTCTACTATCGGATCGCTGATAATATTCTCAAGCAGGTATTTTCCCTCTATCTTAATGATTACGTTGCTGAGAATTATCTTAGGTGGGATTTTCTTGGCTAAACTTTTGCTGATATTAAATTATTAATTCTGAATCTCCTTTTTGATTTTGAAACTCTGACTTCTTTGGCGGATTCTATATATGTCCTGCCAAAGTCTTTGTCGCTCTACGGCTCGAGTCCTATCCCGTTATTGGGCTTCTTGGGTCCGCCCTAGCTCCTCCTCGAGCTGCCATACGTTCTTCTCCCGTTGGTCGATAACCTTAGTTAACGATTGGAAGAAAATTTGAGGTTCAAGATTGCTGAAATTTCACGTTTTAACGATGAAATAATAGCCTGAGCTGCATTAATTGTGTGCAATAGTATACGACAACGCTTTACAGAAATGGTGCGCAACTTTGATTCATATGTGAAATGGGTTGTGTTCTGCCATTTGGTCTTAATTCATTGAGTAGTACCCACAATTGATAGATATACTGAATATGGATGTTGGAGAATGGAGAATAATCAATATCTTTTGCATTACTTTTAGCACTCCTCCGGAGTGTATTGTCTTGCTTTATATTTTAACTTATTATAAAAATTTATGGCAGAAATTTTTCGTTTATTATTCAGTTGGTTTGCATAAGCTTTTAGCTCCAGTTGTTTTGACATTACAGGCTGATATCTTTCGGGCAGAGAAGAATATTATTGATCTATATGTTATGCTTCTAAGATTTTCTAGGTAAGAAAAATGTGGCAAGTAGCATTACTTTACTCATGGTATTTCTTAAAAGGCATCAGTTGTGTGGAGTTCATTTTGTGGTATGTTTGTCATTAGACGGCATTAAGGTATCTTCCTTTTCTTTGGTTCTAGTTTGGTGTCCGAGACAATACCATGTCACCGAGATTATAAGGCATCTCCGCAAAGCAAGAAAGTTGCTTTGAGAAAGGTGGACTTGTTGTATCTCTTCTCTCAAAAAGATTTTGTTTATACAAACTTTTGGATGTGATCTGATTTTTAATTTGTTGCTTTAGAAATTGCTGAATTCTTTGAATGAACTGGAGAAGTTGAAACCGTTGGTCCAACAGAAGGTTAATGAACTTAACAGACCGCGAGCCTCCCTACAAGATGAGTGGGGAAGACCTCATTCAAATAACTTGATTCAATTTTCTCCAGTCAAGAAGCAGGCTATTGCCTACACCGGTCAAACAAAGGTAGGAATTTGCTCTGAATCTTGTAGGGACAATCTCTCATTTCATTTACATTAATTCTCTCTTTGTGTTTGTCCGTTATTATTTTATTGTCTAACCTCCCATTGATATGAAGTTTTTTATCCATATGTTATTGGATATCTCATCAGGCCGTGAGACAAGTTGCTGGGGATTTTGTCTACCAAGGATCAAGGGGTCGGCAGTTTTCTTATGCTAGGCGGCCAGTGGAACAGCATTTCCAAAGACTGTAAGTATTGGGATATTTTTGAAGTCATGTGTATTGGGCCTCCCTAAGTTGATAGATATTATCTAAGTTTTCACTTTTTCTTCAAATACATGCTTAAAGTAAGGCTCTTGTTCATCTGAATGTTCACTTTTTTCTCGGGTCATATTGTGCATATGAAAGCTCCCCAAGGTTCTCTTGTTTTTCTAGTGTTAATTTTAATGTTAGGTTGTGCCTTTTGATTGTTGTTTGTGACTACTAGTACTAAGCTGATTCTAGCACAATGATTAAAAAGAGTTTTCTAGACATGTTATATAACTACAGCCAGACATTAAGCTTTGGAGTCATCATGGGATCTGTTAATGGACTCTGTGGTGTTAATTTTGATTGCATGGTATCAATTCTCTAGCACTTTTTGTAGTGTGAAATTTCTATTCTTATCATCTGGTTTCCAATAATTCTTTGCTTTAGACTTTAAATAACCATTCATTGCTTACTTGCTAGAAGCTATTTTCCCAAACCCATAAATATTAGTATTATAGTATAATTGGATAGATGATGACACATTTGGTTATAACTTATTTTGACAAATGCTGTTAATTTCTGCATCCTTGATTACCTTGTCAGTTTTGCTTGATTGTTGTAGATCTCTAGCTCTTCCACTCCCAAAGGAGGAAACTCTCTCCAAACATTCTATTCTTGGTCCCAGTGGGCTTATAGGGCAGTGGCAGCCACCTAGAAGTGATAAAGGGGTATGCTAGTACTTACTTTTGCTTTCCTTTTACACAGAGATAATCCTGACTTTCTTTTTTCTTAATGTAGATCAGGTATCCAATTGACATAGACCTGTCTCCAGTTGAAATACCAAGGTTGTTATCTTTTTTTTTTGGGAGTTTCTTGAAGACACTTTTTGTTATTGGCCTTAATTACCTTTTGAAGGGGGATGTTGTAGTGTTTGCCTCAATCTGATAAGTGAAACTTTTTAGAAGATGCAAATTGCTCCCAAAAGAAAAATTGTATTTGAATTTGGTACACAGGAAGGATCTTTATATTTAAAATATTAATCTGTTAAAACGTTGTGTCATATGCTGTATATGTAAGCTGGTGGCTTTGTTTATTTTGATATAATATCTAAATTGATTGTGTGGGTTCTTTTTCTGTACAAACAGCCTTCGACAGTCTGTGGAAGATGGACCACTGGAGGATAAAAAAGATAATAGCATCTCAGACAACAGTAGGTTGGACCGAGAACCAGTTCTTGCTGTGAGTGAGAATTGCCACGCCCAGCATGCGGTGGAGCCTGTTTCTCTTATCTCTTTTGAAACAACTGAAGTCTCTGCTCCAATAGAAGTTATCAGACAGCCTTCACCTCCGCCGGTACTTGCTGAAGTACAAGACTTGATCCCTGCAATGTCAGCACAGGTTACAGAGGCAGAAAGTAAGATAGAGGCACCCGCATCAGATGAGATTGTCCGGGCTGAAACTCCTCTGCAACTTCACATTGTGAGAGTCAATAATCTTTCCTTATCACGTCTTCATGTATTATTTTATGTTAGCCTGTCATGGGAAGCATGTATAAGGTTTTTCTTGGCATCTACTTTTTAGCCTGTTTTTATCATGTATAAATGTAAAATTATAAATGTTGAAATGTTAATGAAAGGATACGCTATGCTCTTATTTCCTGACCATTGTTTCCATTCTGCAGTCAACTGCTTTGATGGAGAATTTTATGAAGCTTGCCAAGTTAAATACAGACAAAAATCTAGAGACTTGTGGCGTCCTTGCTGGTTTGCTTGTAAGTACTGAAACTTCTTTGTGATAATATGCATGGATAGATCTAAAGGGAGTGAAGCCCCAGGGTATTAGAGTGACTTCCTCAGAAGCAAACTTATAGGTGGCCCACCGTTAACATAGACATGGAAGGAACTTTGTTTCTTATATTCCAGCTGTTGTTCCTTGGTATTGCTGAAGCAATATTTTGTGCTGCCTCTCTCTGCACTGCATGTTTTTCTAGAGAACTTGATGCATGCGTTATATATTAAGTTGCAATCATTTCATTGACAATGGGTTCTGCAAGTCTTTGTTCTTGATCTTTTCCTCCAGCTTCTTTACTTTAATTCAGCTAGATTGTGGATCTTATTCCAAAATATTCCTGTCTGCAGAAAAACAGAAAATTTTATGTGACAGCTCTTATCATCCCTAAGCAGGAGTCGACATCGGATTCTGTATGAACTCTTTGGGCAATTAGAATTATATTCATATTTTATAGATCTTACATTTAATTTTTCTTGGTAAATTATATATCTTGCATTTGTTGGATTTTTTGGACAGTGTCAGACCACAAATGAAGAGGAAATTTTTGATGTACAGGATAAGCTATCTCTTTTCCCTCTTGGTTGGATTCATGTGAGTTCTTCACGTTTTGTGTTCTGTGTGGCCATTGGTCCTAGTATGTTTTTGTTTTTTACTTTCCGAATTCAATTTATCATGATAACTCATCCTCAGCACCAATCATAGAAATGATTCATACATTCTACTCTATTTATCCAAGCTGTCACTTATTGGACTCTAGTTTCATCTAGCATATAAATTTCCGTGCCTTTTAAATTTCCCTTCTTTTTCGTCCTTATAAATTTGCAAGTTTTTGTTGTACTAGTCTTTTGGCAACGCCAATGTTTATTGTGCATATTTCTTGAATTTCCAGACCCATCCTACGCAATCTTGCTTCATGTCATCAATTGATGTGCACACCCATTACTCATATCAGGTGAGTTATGAAGATCCTGTATCGAGTCACCACTTTTATCATCACTATAAATATAAATGTACCAGAAGCTTCAAATGCGAGTCATTTCGGTTTTTTCTGGTATTATTTTTATTATTAGTTTAATCTTTCTCTCCACATTGTGTTACATGAAGCTCCTTATTTGGGCCATGCCATGCATCCCTTTTTTTTAAAATTACATTTCAACATGATTAAATATTAGAAAAATAATTTTTTTTAAACAAAATCAAGTTATGATCTATTTCATGCATTACGCGGGGGAAATGTTTCAAATTGATATTGAACTTCATGTCTGTGATATAATTTCTTGGCTAAAGTAGTATCCAATACCCTGATGTAATTAAAAAATAATATTGAGATGCTGGATGATTTATTAGGAAAATAAGATGAGCATGCTGGATGTGCCTGGGAAATGGCTTCAGGGTCTTAGATGCTACTTTACCCTAATTTCTTTATGCAACGCTTTCCTTTCCTTCAAAAAGTGATATCCTTCATCGATTTTTGTCTTCATATTTTTTCTCTCTATATCTTACGGACATGCTTCTCCAGATCATGCTGCCAGAATCTGTTGCAATAGTTATGGCCCCAAGGGATAGTTCGAGGTAAGATCACAAGTTAGAAGTTTGTTGATCAAAACATCCTTTTGTCCTTTCCCCCTATAACAAAAATGATAGGAATAATATCAGATTACGCTTAAAAAAGCCGGAGAATTTGAGTTAGGGTGCGGAAAAACCCTGTTCAAAAGAGTGACTGTGGATTTACTTGTGTACAGGACCCATGGCATCTTTCGCTTGACAACTCCTGGGGGCATGTCGGTCATAAGACAGTGTCAGCTACGCGGCTTTCATTCCCATAATCCACCTCCAGATGGTGGGCCCATTTACAAAACCTGTACAGATGTTTACATGAACCCAGATTTAAAATTTGATGTCATTGACCTTCGATGATTAGATTTCGTAATGCTTGCATAAATATCGGGTAATCTAATCGTTAATTTTCCAAGTCTTTTTAATCCAATTAAGCCATCAAGGTACTACATTGACATTCGAGTTTGTAAAAAGAATATTTTTTGAAAATTTACATAGATGTGTGTTTGGGATGAGAGGAACCCCATCCCACATTCCCCTGTACTGCATACCGTCTGATACTTTAGATATTTCTTCTGGATGGCGAGCGAATGTATTTCCCATTGATTCATTTTAGGGTAAATTTTCATTTTGGGACAGAGATATTTCCGCGATCAATTTTTAGGCTTTAGAGGTATTTTGTTTTATCAATTTTAGTATTAGAACATAAAATTTTATCGAGACTGAATATTAGAATGGTGGATTTTAATAATTTGACGACAGATTTTTTTTACCAGATTCTTTTAGTAACACAATGTTGATGTGATTCTTTTAGTAATACAATAGCTTTTCTCATTTTATTTGAAATGGAATTTTAAGCCAATGGTCTTGTAATTCAGTGTTATGAAAGAGGTGTTTAAATGAAAATTAAATTGTGGTTTTAAAAATAATTTTACAGTATACGAAGTTGTGTGTGAAAGAAATTTTATTTTGACTTGAGTAAATACATTTTTTTTAAATGTTTTTGGGAGTAACCAAAGACTCCCAAAAACTCTTTTGAAAGTGCTTTTCTCATTTTATTTGAAATGAAATTGTAAGCTGATAGCCTTATAATTCAGTGACATCAAAACTCCTCGAAATTGGGAGTTTTGTAACTTCATCATTAGTAGTTGCCTTTTTAATTAAAAAAAAGTTTTAATGCCTTTTCTCGTCTGTCAAAAATGGAAAATCCGTCCCTTCAAGTGAAAAAGAACAGGGAATTCCGGTTAGATGCCAAAGGCAAAAACTACGCTCCTGCATTTCCAAAGAAGAGTATTCTTGCTTGTCTCGCATAATCTGCTTCGGTTTACCAATATAAAGTGAGTTTTTCATTTCAAATTTAAAAAACATAAAAAAGGAGAGAAGTGCTTTTCTTAAAGTAGAAAAAAAAAAAGGTCTTAACTTTTTGACTTTGCAGCACGATCCAACAATCTGCAATAAAATTCTTTCACAGAAAGTTGATGTTCAGAGGCCAGGATGGTCCCCATTCTTTAGTGATCAACTTGGAAATCCATGCTAGAGCTGGTTAAATTCTGAAATTCTGAAAGTAACAAAATAAAGGTACGATTTTTTTAGTGCCAAAGAGCAAATTCGTTAGACGTCTTGTGTCATCACCATCACCATCACCATCTTTGTCATCGTTATTCATTTATCTGGGTTATTTTACGTTTGAACAACTAATTCCTCTTAAATCACAAAGATTATAAAATGATAATGCAATTTAGTTGCGTGTTTGTAGCCAGTTGAGGGAAGTAGGAACAACTAAAATTATAAACGAAATTACGACAGCTTTATCAGAATTAGGAGAACCTGCTCCAACTAAAACGACCTCGAGTTATAGTGCCAACTCGTACAAGTTTGAATCTTGCCCATACTCCTTGTGCAAAATTTTCCCCTTTTTAGGGGAAATGGCATCTAGCCAAACAGATAAAATATAGTCAAGTGCTAAGAACATGGTGCTCAATGTACAAATCAGACAACAAAAGATTCATGCAATCTCGGGATTATCAATAGTCTTTAACTCTATCACGAGACTCAGTTTCTAGAAACACACGATGTTAAGTAACAATTCATTCAACATCTTGCTAATATGATTTAGATGGAGAAATTGGTAATGGATGTGAATATAACGTCTCAACGCAGCTTGATTTGCTTGTTTCTATAGCATTGTGATTTGAACAAAGAAATTAAGGTTGTTGTGAAGATAGTTACTGGCTAGCTAGGATGCAGTACAATGATTATATAGAACCTTAGGCTTAGCTCATGAATAGCAACAAGCAAGTGGTGAACAGAGATGACTGTTAAATGCTATGAAGCAGAGGTAATTCGTTGTGAAGGAAAGAAGACACTCCTCTCTAATCTCTAGACTCTATTTCTTCACTCTTCACTTGTGATTATGAACAAGGCATTTAAAGGAGGGGCTACCACCACCTATATAATTGAATCATTCCAGAACAGTTGTGATATGTGCATACTCTATTATCTTTCTGTTCTGTTGGGGGTCCAGTAAAGCAACCAGAAAGGAAGACATCATCAACAATGAAGATAAGTCTCATTCAAAGTGCAATAGATTTTATCAGTGTCCATTGAGGTTATGGTTACATCTTTTCTTGCACCAAGCATTTTGAAAATTTCACAAGAGATGGTGGGTGTGGGTGGGGTCCCATGTTGTGGCAAGTATTGAGCATCAAAAAACAAATTAAATTTCCATCTCATCAAGCATTAAGAAATAGACATAAAGTGTGTGGATCCAATAATTCAAGTTGGTACCATACATTCAATGAAAAAAAATCTCCGTTTCTGTATTTGTATCTTTCTTTAAAAAAGGATGAAGTGTTTTTTTACTGAAATTATACCTGGAGGAGCTATGGACATGTTAAAGAAAATTGTGAAATTATATCATACATAATCCTTCAAAATTATTGCAATATTACCATTTTTATTAAGAATAGATGTTAAGTTAATGTTAGGTCAAAACAATTTCTCAGCTTGTACTAACGATTGACTTCACATTGAATATGAAAAAGAAAGCACTTCACAAGTTCTAGAAGATATTATGTGTTATATTACTGCGCAATTTTTTTTACAGTGTTCATAATTTTTCCAGAATTACTTTCAAGATTTTGAGCTTGGACAAAAACACGTAGACCCGATGGCCCCTAAATTCAAATAATTTAGTTACTGTATTTCCAAAGGGGGAAAAAAACAAAAAGATGACTTGGTCCATCCTCATGGTCATGATTATTCAAAATCCAACATGAATTATATATTTGTGTCATAAAAAAATATGACCATGGACAAATCAAAATTAACTTTTTGTGAGGTCATCATCCACAAGAAATGGACCAAATAGAATAGAAAGAAAGGTAGCTGCTTTGAACAAAAAGAGGACGAAAGATCATTATTTGACATTACTTGCCCACCTAATTTGATTAATTATTCCACAGCAAATTGTGATTCCTTGCACAGAGATGAGACAATGTTCCCTTACCTTCAATAAATAAAATAAAATAAATAGAATAAATAATTTGATTAAATGATGTGAAAAGCAACAAATGACTTCATTAGTGGTTAAGATAGGAGAAGCCTCAAAAGTCTAACATGTTATCTTGTGGAACAAGTCTTTTTTGGCTGCTTGTTTTCAAGACAAACTCTCCAAATATCATTCCTTCATTTCAGCATAACTTGATTGTGGTTCCTCTTACATTCCTCTAATCATGCCTAACTTTTTCTCATTATTTTGCATTCTATTCTATGCAATCATTCATCATAATCACTATAATATGTTTTTTTGTTGTTTAAGCACGATACTAATCATGGGTTGATTAGGTTTAAATTTTGAAATTTAAGAGAAGATTATTAGTATCTTTCTAAAATTCACAACGGATTAATTTTTACACGTAAATTTTGTGTGCGCCTGTGAAAATGATGCAAAGTTCCAATTGATAATTTTGCATAACCTGTACCGGTCAATAATTAAAGTACAAATAGTTTGGCAAAAACATAATAATTAAGTTAAAGTACAAATGAAATAACCAAATGCGAATTTCATTAGGAACGACATTCCCCATTTCTTCTGTCCAAAATTTTCAAGTCCAGCGTTTTTCAAGTTTTTTTTTTTTTGAACCGTAATATTAAAATTTTGAGAATTAACATCGTTTATCATTGAACAAGTATAAACAAATTAATTGGCAGTGTCCATTTTTTTTCCTTTTAACAATTTCCATGTCGGCCTAGGCAACATGTTCTCTTCCAAAGTGACGTATCCTCTGTCCCACGTTTTGTCACTGCCTCCAAACAATGTTAGGCAAAAAAATCCATCTGCTTCATTTTCAGAGAAGAACAGCCAGTCTCCTTTTCTTCTTCTTCTTCTTCCGCCTCCTCCAATTCTCAGATAAAAGGAAAACATCTGCTCTTCTTTTTTTCCCACCCAGACGCCCAACATAATCCTCTCTTTTCCTCTCTCACTTTTTGACTTTGAAATCAGAAAAAAGGCACAATTTTTTCAAACCTCAAACCACCCCCTTTTCAGTCATAAAATCTGCGTGTGGTTATGTGCTCTGAGACAAGCCCTCCTCGTCTTTCTTTCTCCAATGACCTACCAGTTTCGCCTATAAACCACCATGTCGATCCTCCTCGCCGGGACGCCTCGCTGATGACGATGATGGACTCAAATTCTGAGTTGGAGTTCGAGTTCAGCATTACCAGAAACAGCTTTCACTCTGAATCATCCTCTGCAGATGAGCTTTTCTCCAATGGCGTCATCGTTCCGACTCAAATTCAAAACCAACCCACCACAAAAAAACATACTCTTCGTGGTGAACCTCCTTACACTAGACTCCCTCCCCGCCCGTGTTCATCCCCTGTTGAGAAAACCAAGAAACAGAGTACCAGAGAACCTCATTGCAGATCCTTCTGGGGATTTGCCAGGAGCAGAAGTCTCAATTGTGACACAAAGAAAAGCTTGTTCTCCTCGTCGTCTTCTCTGCCACGGAGTAACTCTACTGGTTCAGCGACAAATCCAAAGAGAACGAACTCTAGGGATAATGGGAAGGGTCATGGAGGGTCTTCATCATATCCTGTGCAGAAATCTGGTTCAGGTAAGGCCTATGGAGGATCTTATTATGGCGATGGTCTCCGAGTTAGTCCTGTTCTAAACATTCCAACTCCTTGCATCTCTAAGGGTAGTGCCAGTTTATTTAACTTGGGATCCATTTTACGAGCTGGGAAGGTTAAAAAGACTAAGAACTGAGTCATTTTGTATGTAGTTGTGAATCTAATCATCTGGCTTTCATTACTTCCTGCTTGCCATGGACTCTGTCTTGTTCTTGGATTACCAGAAATATTAACTTGTTTGGATTCCAGCACTCATAATTTCTCAAATTAAATCTCTCCGTTTTTTTTGGTGAAAAAATCTCTTATTTCATATAACTATACATTCCCTCCAAGCGACGTCTTTCTAAGGATTAATACAAGTCATTTAGAGAATCATTGACACTTTTATGCCAATTTTGCTCTTGTTGCTTATATACATGACTTGTATTTTTCACACCCCTTAAAAATCCTGTTAATAGGTATAAAGTTAAAAAGATTTATTTAATTTAAGACAGACTTAATGAGTTAACTATCTTGTAATAATGAGGGAAGGGAGCATCTAAAAGTATAACTGTTGCCTGAATTTATTATACCTTGATGATAAAAAATTGCAAACTGATGATATGAGAAGTGTTGACTTTTTATATTTTATTTTGTTAATGATACAAGAAAGAGAGGGAAAACATGAAATAAATATAGAAAAGAGAATAGTTTTACACCAAATCGAAGTGTTAAAATTAATAATCGGAATGAATAAATTGATTTAATATTGCCCATCCAGCACTGCAGAAGACCAAGTTGCTTAGTTTAGCTGAGGGAAAACAGAGGAAGGAATTAGATTTTCCAGGAAGGGAAGAGATTAAAATTAAAACTTACATTCTTAGAGATGAGGTTAAAAAATTCAGTGATAACTAACATAAAATTTTGCTAACAAAATTATTATGTTAGTTTCTGATAAGGAAAAGAAAGAGACGAATTGAGCATATTATAGAATGAAGCAAATTTAATTGGGTTACAGTAAGAGACAATGATTGGAAGGAGAGATCAGAAACAGATGGTGAGGATATATATACAAGAGCGGAACAAATTAAATTAAATGGATGTGTCTGCTTCATTAATTGATGTTTTTGTCTGAATTATTGAAAATGGGATTACGTGGCAGTTTCAGTGATTAGGAGGGGTTTAGTCAATTATGATCAACATCATTATTATTTAACTAACATTTTTGTCTCTAATAGCAGCACTTTGCTATCACCTTACTTGACTTGATCATGTGGAGTATGGACTATTCTTGGATTATTATGCATTTCAGTAAAATTTGGAATTTGGAATTATATTTATAGGGTTGGAGTTGATGGGTTTTTTGTTTGAATTCAATGGATCTCTCTGGCTGCACTTGATGATGCAGATTCGTTGCATACTTAAAATACCCTTTTTTTTCCTACCAGAATACTTAAAATACTTTAGAGTTTTATGCGTTAATAAAATTACAGTGACTAAACAATTACTTTTGCACTTCACAAGGAAAAAAAAATCTCCCAACTAGCTAACATATTCATCTCGTATGATCCAAAAGTGTTTTGTTTTTCAAGCTAAACCAAACAGTTATCAAATATCTCCTAAAGGATAAGCTAGACGGATAATTGGATAGAGGACATAAATAAATTTTGTTATATTTATGAGGTGTGCATATATAATTCATTTATTTTAAATTTTTTTAAAAAATATATTTTCTCCGAATATGTTAATGATAAAAAAAAGAAATAGATCGAAACTGTGACTAAAGCCTCCAATGAAAGAACGATATAGAATGACTGCAATGTAAGCAAGCTATTGGTTAACGTGTTGATGGGAATAACAGGACTCTTCCTTGGTATTTGATTACAGATAGATATTGTTGGCAAAAAAAAGAAAAAAAAGATTACAGATAGATATTCATAGATGATTTTCAATCCTCATTTATTTGACGTACAGGTAATAGGAAATATTCAAACGAATTTTATTTAAATTTTTATCATTTGATGAGTTAACTTTAGGTGATTAAAATATTTAATTTTCCCCTGTATAATGAACAATATTTAAAATATTATAATTTAAATTTAAATCAATCTAATTAAAATAAAAGTTTTTTTCAATCTATATTCCAGATAAATAGTTTAATGAATTTTTTAAGAAGCAACATCTAGATCTAAATCTGAAATTATTTATTTTTGAAAGATATTCCGTTATATGATTATTAGGGGGAAAAGAAAATATTCCCTTATAGATTGTTTTTTTTTTTTTTGGATTTTCATTCCAGTTGGTTGTTTTAAGTTGTCATTTAATCGAACAGTTTATTATGTAGATACCACATTCCGTAAGAAATTAACTATGTAAAGTAAAACGACTTCATGAAATAAGATGATGTACTATATAGCTCATAAAATGGAAAGAAAGTCTCGTATCGTACAGAGTTGGAGGTTTTCTTAAAAGTGAGACTGTAAATTGAATTCTTTTTTGAAGTGTTGTAATGAGTGCGCAAGTTATTGGAGGAAAAATATATATATATATATATATATAACAAAAAGAAGAAGAACAATAATGATAATTCAATCACCAAGATATATTGTGGGAAGAAGAACATCACAAATTTGATCCCCAGCAAATATGAAACAGCCCAGGTTTTCTAAATAGATGTTTAGGCATCTGCAACTACAGCAGCTGACAAATATCCCTCAAGATTTTTCGTTTCAACAATAGAGTCTTTCTTTACTTTACTGCCTAGCTTGGCATCAATGGCGTCCCCCGCAAGAAATGAGTCAGATGCTATGGCTAGTGAACATGTAACAGTTGGAAAAACCAACAACATATATTAGAGAACATCAAACACTCAACTTCACCTCATGATTATGGAGCAATCTCGACCTTCGTATGATTCCATCAATGATCTCTTCTATTTCAAATGCTGGTGTAATACGCTGTAAAAGTTAAACAAGAATGATAAAGTTAGAACAAAAATCAAGTACTTTAATACTGATCAAGTAGGGTTTTCGTATTTTGTCCTTCAAAGAACAGAAAAAGAAGACAAGCAGAATCAATAAATTTGAACTCAAGAATGAATGTACGGTCTTACATCTATCGCCTTCTGCACATTGCGGGGCCTCCGCTTAGGCTTTCCGGAGGGCTTTTTCCCAGTAAAGGCCAAGAAATCTTCTTCTTTCTTCTTGTTCGATACAGTAATCGAAAAATTGACTATTATTTGGTTCTTCACTTCGTCTGAATTCTCCTTATCTGCTTCACTCAACTTCATCGGCGGCTGCGACGAACACGTAGGTTTTTTATTCCTCGACCTCAAGTTCCAAGGCTTAACAGTCGCATTGGCTGCCGTTTCGTCAGCAAACGAAACTTTCCGCTTCTTCGCCGCCGCTTCTTCGTCTTCCTCGTCGTCGTCGGTCGTGGGCTTCTCGCGAATAGCGTCGACGATGACATTTTCTGCATCTTTCTCGGAATCGAATTTCTGTTCTGGATCGTCGAATGATGTTTGCGTTGGAGGACTACTAACTCTGTTAGTGTTCCTCGGAGGCATTCCTCTCTTAAAGGTCAATAAATCACCTTCCATCTCCTTGTTCAATCTCGATAAAATAATAATCGGAAACATGGCTCTTTCCTTGTTACACAAACAAGACTTTACACTCTCAACGACCGCCGTTTCTTCAGCAAACGGAACCTCCAGCTTCTTTGCCGCCACTACGTCGCCGTCGATCGTAGGCTTCTCCGGAATCACCTCGATGGGTTTCTCAGCATCTTTCTGGGTATCCAAGTTCTGATATGAATCCTCGAATGAGGCTTGCGTCGGAGGATTGAAAACTGGATTAGAATGATTGTTCCTCAATCGGAACAGCAATTGATTGTTACGCGGTGGCCGTGGTGATGTTTCAGGCTCCATATCTAAGGGTTTCATGCTTCCCACGGAAAGAGCAAAAGAATCAGAAACTTCCTTTTCTATTCAAAGCGCCAGCTCTCAAGTATATATAAGAGAGGAACGAGATCATCATCAAAGTGGTGAGTACTAATAATTAAATCTGAACCATTCATTCAAATATAAAAGGTTCAGATTTAATTTTTTTTGGTAAGACTAGAGAAGTGATCTCACTTGGAGGATATTTTCGTGCCATTAAAGCCAGACTCTCGCCGCGGAAGCCACATGAGCAAATATTAATAAATTAGATTTAGAAATGTTTACTCAGGGATGAATAATTTATTATTTTCGTATATTTAAACTTAAAAGCTGTTGACATGTGCGAACCATATTGAAAAGAATTCGAAAAGGATTTTTAAGGCAAGTAGGATCAAAATTTGAAAGAGATGAGCATTCTTTCATTAGTAGGTGATAAAACGAGCACCCACCACTATTCAAGTTACTTTGAATTTGAGATTAATTTTTTTCAAGGCTTACAATGCAAAGATTTTTATCTTTTTTAAAAAAATGTAGTACTTCCAGCTTTTAATATAAGGGATAGTTGATTAATTTGAGTAGATTAAGGAAGTTTATTAAGTTAGTTATTTGTAATATATAAGTGTTATTTTTTTCTAAAATACTCTTACTAATCATGTGTATTAGCTGGAATTACTATTTAATAAAACTTGTAACACGCGTATCTATTACAAGAACTAGTTTAGAAAAAACGGATAAATATGATAAATAAAATAGATTAGAATATTATATTTATGATCAAATTAAAAGTCAAACTAACTCTTATATTAAGGATTAGAAGTGGTATTTTTTTGAAATTTGAATTTGTGTTCTTCTCTTTATAAAAGTGATGCTGCTTACCACTTCAACCAATAGTTTGTTAACGAGCTAATAAATTTTCAAGACTAGTAAATAAAATAATATTAATATTTTAATTAGGCTTGTAAATGGACAAACCTGGACATGACATAACTCCCACCTAATGCTCAACCTGAAAGATAAATGGATTGTATTTTGCAACCCGCTACCTGCCCATGCTTGTGAGAAACTAGAGTTATTTTGGGTTTAGTAAAGACGAACTGGGCAAGATAGGCTTTTGTGTTCAAATAGAGACATCTTGCCTATAATTTTATATACGAATAAAATTTAGTCAATACCTAACCAATACTACCTCCGGTCCTAATTATAAGACTTTATTTATAGACTATCAATAAGGTTTTATAATTAGGATTAAAGGTAATAATATTTTAAACATCAAATATATTCCACAATCCACAATTTGTAATACACCAAAAGAATAAATATAAATGTCGGTAGTCCACATAATTCCACCTCAATTCCGTAATTAAACACAATGCAATAGGTGTTAACCTATTATCCTTACTTGAACAAAAAGAAAATAAATGAAATCTAATCATCTATGATCCATTAAAAATAAGGAACCAAAAAAAGTATAGCATGACAATATCTGTGTATTATATTCGTATATAAAATTATATATATATATATATATATTCTTTGCAAATGAGCAGCACGGCATACTGTGTTCAATGTCTGATCTTGCTCAACAAGTAGTTCTGCCAAAAAATTGCTCAATATTCTTTTAAGCCATTTTTTTGGGCATGGCTAAGTATTTTTCTATCGGACTTTGTGTGGGTATAGCGGCTAGCGAGCCACATTAATGCCTCTATTTTAATATTGAAATTAAAAATTCAATAATAAGACAAGCTCACCCAAGGTAATGATGGTCCGATCAAGTTCCTTGGCAATAGCAGTTCAGCGCTGGTGATGTGCTCGACCGCCACATCCATTTTGGACATGTCCCATACGTTGGTAATGATCTTAAGCCCCTTTGAATGGGAACAAAAAAAAAAAAAAGCGGCGGGGCGTGTTGGGGAGATTAAACTTGCATCCAACTCTTCAAAACATTTTTTCAACATATCTAGCATCATAAAATATTTTATAATGTATCTAATATTTTAAAGTATATTTTTCCCCACTAGTACTAGATGCCGCAAAAAATATTTTAAGATGCAAGATGCACCTTGAACAAATAATTTAGAAATTAATGCACTAAAAAATATTTCACGGCACTAAATGTACTTAAAAAGACAGTTTATGATACTAGATATATCATAAAATACAGTGAGGTATTAAATACACCTAAACAAATAATTCAGATGTTAGATGCATCTTAACCAAAAATAAAAGCCACAAAAATAGCAAAATTCTAAGTATTTAAGGTAGTTGTGTATCCAAACATCAAATTCAATATCATTGATTAAGCTAGCATATCTTTCTACCAGCTGAACTATATGCTCATTGCTAAAACTATCTAACCATAACTCACCCACCCAGTACTCTATTTTAACCATAACTCATGCACTCGTATACTTTTTATAGAGGGTTCAAACTCTCAAACTCGCATTTAAAAAAATTTTAGGCACTAGTTGTCATTTAAGCTATAAGGCTCCAAGCCTCCAACCATGCTCATTGCCAAATGAGAGCATACGTTATTAAATATTAATAGCAGCTTATGCTCCTTGGTCCTGAGCATCATGTATTAATACATCTCTTTGAAACAAATGCAATGTATTATGTCACACCTTAACAAGCTTTAATTATTGATCTGAAGAATAAAGAGAAAAAGGAGATAGAAGGGAGATGCAAAAATACATATTGAATAAAGGAAAGTACTCAAGATAGCCTGTACATGACAATAGACAGCTATAAAATTGATTTCGCGCATCTATCTTCGGCTCACGAGAAGATTACTCATTAAAGGCCTCTACACTCACTCCATTGCGTATAACATAAAAGGAGGACCACGTTACTAATTGAGGGAAAATTGAATAGGCTATACAACTATTTACAGACCGTGTCAAGCGCCTTTTGTCACAAGTGAGACTAAGAGCAACGGGAATTTGATGGCTCCGTCTTGATCACACGGGTATTGTAAGAGCCACAAAATTCACATTTGTGATACAGCCAGTGGAAGGGAGAACACCCCTTTCGTTCGCAGTCATTGCAAAGTATGTCCTGCATTGCAATTACAACCAAAACAAATTATTATACCATTAAGAATGACCAATCTTGTGTATTTTATTTCACCCCATTCATATAGTTTGAAACCTCCTCTGGTACGGTGATATTGGAGGCAGAGTTAAAAAAAATTTGTACAAGTATTGCAAAAAATGATTAGAATGAAGCATTTCAGCAGATGATTCTAGTGAAATTTACACGTCTCAAAAACTACCAAAAAAATCACAGCCTAAGAGAGAAATATGTCATTTCATTAGTCATTTCGATTCTACTGGTTGTCAAAATCTAACAATTTACACCAAGTGACGAAACCAAGTATATGAATCTGACCTGAATTAGACACGGTCCTAAACTATGAATTTAGAAATCCCGAATTGTGAAAGTTGGCCAGCATTGCAACTCAATCCAACCTGAATGTTAATAGTCTCCAAAGTTTCTCTCTCAGCTTTTCCGGAACTAGAAACCCAATGTAACACACGAGAAGCTCTTTAGCACTCTCTCTTGTCCGCCTCCCTCCCTCACACATATAAGCTAGAGACTCTAACCGCAACAGTGACCAGGATTCCTCCTCCACTGGCCCTGCACCCAGAAAACAGGGCTCCCTTTGTGACTCAAATGCCCTCTCTAAGCAAGTTAAACTTCTTTACACAGGAGCAAATGAGTGCCTCTGCCTTTTACCATTGTAGATCGGTTTCCTACTTGATATAGATTGATCTTTCTGGAAGAATGAGTTGGTATGGCAGCCTGGCAGGTTTGTATAATAGTTGAGGATGGACTGTGTCTCTTATAAAGAAAACAGAGGAATGTTTACTCGGGGCCATTTCAAGAATTGATTGATTACACATTTATCTCTGATGAGCTAATAAACTGATAAAATACTTTTCTTAACTCAAATTCACCTTATGTTATGCAATTTCTAAGACATACATATATTTTATACGGTAAGCTATTTTTTAACTTGTTACTTTATCTTCTGTTACAAGAATTTAAAACATTCTAACCAATTTGAAACGCATGTTGTGATTTGATAACCATAATTCAACATTCTTAATTCATTTGTCTTTTGATAAACGCATAAATTTTAGCAAGGAAAAAAGCTCCCCAGCAGCTGTGCAAGAGAAGCAAAAGTAGATGTAGATACAGTGTACAACAACGTTGGCAAAAATAAAATAAAATAAAATAAAATACAGTATACAACAAACCTGATAACGGCCCCTGTACTCTTCTGGGAGCTCCTCAGCAGCCAATAAAGCATCAAGCATGCCAAAGTAAACCTGGGTAGAAGGAGAAACAACTAATTATGGTGTGTTTTACTAAGCGGGGTGAGTTGCCTCCCCCCCCCCCCCAAAAAAAAAAAGTTTGTTTTCTTGTGCCCGTCCACCATCATGATTGATTCTTCATTAAAAAAAAAATTAATAAAAATTTGAAAGCATATAATGCATAAGATCAAACTTGACAGTGATGATCTACAAAGGAAGTCTTTTTAGTTCTCACCGCCATGTCACCCAATGATTTGCTGCAGATTGGACACGTGTAGTGACTACAAGTGTAAGCCTACATTGTTGGGAAAGTATAAGTATGAATCTGTGAACCTCAAACCTCTTAGAATTCTTCTTATTAAAAGTTAAAAAAATAATAATAGAAGACGAATATCTTGCTTTAAGGGAAGGTTTAAAACCTAAAATGGGCCAGAAACAGACCTGAAAGCAAGCTGAATGCATATAATGACCACAAGGTAGAGCTCTGACTGTAGCACTTGATGTAAATAAGAAGTCACAGCAAATAGGGCAATTCATTTCTAACCCTTTCTCCAGGCACTTGTGAGATGCCGATTTCATCCCCAGGCAGCAGTTGCATTTCATACAATGAAAATAATCAATCCCAAGCCCCCTCCCCACACGGCACAAATTGCAAAATGGGCAGTGATATACATTCCTGAAAAAGAATGACATGACTTTAACTAAAAAACAAAATTCAAAAGACAAAAAGGTTGACAAGGTAAAGCACACTCTCATGACTTGTATCATACTCTTGCTACCACAACTATATTGCATCGAGAAGAACAGCAAAATATTTTTAGTGAAGAAAAAATTCGTGGATATAAAATAAGAGTGCGTGTGTGTGGATGTATGAATGTATGTATGAACATCAATATGAAATTTGAGCCTTTTATGCTCCTCTAGATTTTATCCTTCATTTTCAGTAGAAAGAGATGATTCGATCCCTTGCAAAGGATTAAACTTTGTGCAACGGAATATTTAGTTTTCGTCATCATAAAAAAGGAGATATAGCTTTCATCCTAAAAATCCTGACTTTTAAAGGAAGAACTCAGCACTAAGAAAACTACCTTTCATCATCAAAAAATTTGCATATGTTGCAATAGTATTTGGCCATTGAAAATCCATTACATGAAGGTGTCATGCATATTGGCCCAACTGGCTGTATAGTCAAGCAACGCATACACATCATTTCTGAAGTTGCTTTTCTGCAATTGATCAAAGAAATAGTTAGTGGAATAAAATGTTGTACAAAGAAACAAAAGGGCACCATAAAATATTTACCTATCCATTGAGTGATCGCTCACATTGTCATGGCAAAATCTACATGCAAACAACTTGCCACAGCATGCAGCTCTAAGTTTGCAGTTTCTTTTATAGTGTTCACATCCGAATATTTGTTTCTCCTGGTCCTGAAATGATGCTGAGCGTCCTTCAATTCTTTCCCCATCAGCAGAATCCCCAGCTTTAGCTTTAGGTAACTTTTGTTGTGCAGCTATCCATCGACTGCAATACACATATAACTGGTCAACAATTGCGGATTCAAGACAATACAATAAGGTTCTAAGAGATGAACGTGCAGTTAGCCAGTTAACAGTCTTAATTATACATAGCAAGTTATGGTCAGTGTATAAACCTAGTCATTAGATTCTGCACAAGATATGCTTTTTCTTCTTGGATCAAGAGTTGAATCTTGATAAACCTTCCGGATCTCTGACTCAAGCTCATTCTGATTCATCCGGAATATGTCTTTCCAACCTGGCTTGAACATCTGATCATTCAGGTCCATGCTTTCCTGATGTTCAGTACCTAGACAGAAGTAAAACATTAGGTATTAATCATGCATATCGCAACTTCAACTAAACACGAAAGACATAAAGGGTATCAGAAACCTTTTAGAGAAGCAGTTTGCTCTGGTGTTTCTCTCTGCAATATAGCCGATGGACTTTCTTTCCAGCAGTCATTAAGCCATTCATTGAACATAGTATTTTTTGTTGCCTGCTTCCATGTATCCATCATTTTGTTCTGTTCATCCTCAGTAAGTGCAGAAGTTACCCACGGTAGCATAGATTGTAGAACTTCTGCACCTGTAGTCCCAATTATCCGCCCCACTATCTTGTCTTGTTCTTCGACAGTAAAATGTCTCCCAAACAATGGCCAGAGCTCAAGCTCTTCCCTAAAAATATGCTGATCCAGTGTCACTCTTATGGATTTGCACATCCCTTGAAGTTTAGTTGCTAGCTCATTGTACTTTCTGTTATTATCTCTAAAACTGACATCAGAAGTTGCGGTAGACACACTGGTCATCTGAAAGTCTTCATGAAGGACAGAGAGCTCAGAAAGAACATGGGAAATATCTTCAAATAATTTTTCTTCCTGCTTATGGTCCAGCATGTATGAATGACTCACATTATGAAGTGATTCTTTGGATTCCAGAGCTGGAAATACGATATCATCTTCAGCATTACTGTGAGCTCTATATAGACCCCATAAAAGACGAAATCTTCCAGTAAACTGCCGAAGAATTGTCTCATCACCATGACTAAGTTTTCCAGACTCAATATCTAAATACTCCAAATCTTTGCGTATAGCTTTGTGAAATTTAAATATAGTATCAATGGGTCTTTCTGCAGAGTTATCACACGAGTTATTATCTGTTTCCCATATGAAAAGACTGGAATTTATAGATGGAGCAGAAGAGTTGAAAGACAGGGAGCGCAAGGACTTGACAGTAGAAAGAGAGCTTTGCCCCAAATTATTACTGCTTACTCCTAAACCTGGTACGCAACAAGACCTCGCACTACAACATTGTTTCTCAATACTTTCAGACTCTGAAGTTTCAGAGAAATCTCCATTCTTGCATAATTCCAATATGCTCCGCTTAACTGGTCTTTTGTTCTCATCTAGTTCACCTAGCAATGAGTAATCCCTAACCGATAATGCTGAAGTGCCACAAGGACAGGATGACTGGACAAAATTTTCTTCAATGTCAGCAAGTCTTTGAGCAGGACAGCAACCCAATGCACTTGAAGACAAACACAAGCCCTCATTACGAGCCTTGCAAGCCCAACCACAGAAGAGTGTGACTAGAGCAGAATCTGTTGCTGGAGCTGAATGATTGACAATCAGTCAGAGGTAATAAAACAAATCAATTTATTGTCTCTTTTAGCGTTTGGAAAAAAAATAAGATAAACATAGAACCTGCCAATTGCATATTTCTTAAAAATGCCTTCACTTGATCTTCGGTTAATGATCCTACCAGCCATGGCAGGACGCGTTCAATCAATTTCAAAGGCATCATGCACAAACTTTGGTATAGAAGTTCACGTTGCCTTCCAAAGCTAAAGTGCTTCCGAGCAAGTGGAAGAACCTTCAGATGAGTAAAACCAATACATAAATAATTATATTAAATGGTAATTTCAATATTGCAACTTTCTTGTCAAGACTTAGTGATTAATCAGTTATGCACCCAGTTTTAAAGAACTCCCATCACATATTTCTACAAATAAATACCAGAATTTATCCATATTAATCAAACCCATGACAAGATGTAAGGTAATTCCCAAGCATACATGACACTCGAGTTCAACCATCAAGTCAATCTTCATATCACAGAGTACAACAGCAATTATCAAACACATTCACATTTCACGCCAGCCACAAGAAAAATGTATCGTACAGAAACTGAAGGTGAATATAAACTCACTTGAACTTCTTCATTATGAAAATGTCTTTGTATAGTTTCCATTATCTGATCAGCTTGTGAGCATAACTTGGAATAAAATTCAACGTCTGAACTAGATGTTGCTTCTTCATTCTGAATAGCTTCAATCAAACTCCGAAAGTCATTAAATTGGCTTTCCTCTTCGGCATGCTCTTGAGAGAAAGAAAATTCACCATCTACAGCTGGAAATATAACCTTGTCCTCAGCAATACTGCATTCACAGAATTTATCAAATTTTCATATTATAAATGTAGATATTTGCCATCGAAATAAAATAGTTCTTCATAATAACTCGTTGCATATTTCTAGTGCACTTTAATTTTGTTCGACAACGATGCTGTCACTCTTTATCTAATAAGATGTAAAAATAGAAAAATCCTCCATTTAGGCATCTTCCACAATAACATCCATCGGAATTTCCTCTTTTATCCTTATAGATAGAATTGCCATACTTTTCTGTATCATCTCAATATATATCCTTTGAATATTTTACAGATAAGTTGGATAAAGTGAGCAGAACAAGAGAATATGGCTTTTTACAGGGATCTCTTCTCTATTCCCTATTTTCTTAAATCTGTGTGCCAGTCCCTTCGATAAATCAAAAGCAGGGACAAATATTCTTGCATATGCATCTATGATAAAGAAAAAGTGGAAAGCTGAAAAGATGGACAATAACAAAATAATTAGATTGAGAAACAAATGAAAGTAAGAAGTGATAATTTTTTTTTTAAAAAAAAAGGTTATGTTTGTCAATCAAGGAAGCATGATAAGAAGCTTCAAGGAAACTAAAAATTGATAAAACAAGGTTAAGATTAATACCTGTGAAATATGCAAACTTCAGAGATAAATTGCAATCTTTCATTAAAAGCTGATAGAATAGTAAAATCTCCACAAAGCTGTATCTTCCTGGTCTCCACCACTATCTCACTTAACTCTTTTTTTATTGCATCATGCCACAGCAATATTTCATCTATAGGATGTGTTCCACCAATATCAGAAACATCTAGACCAGATTCAGAATATTTCCTTTTCCCAGTTGTTGTGAACTCACACGCACACTCTACTGTCTCAATCTGGTGGGTTAGTGGGCAACAAGAACCTCGAAACTGAGAATGATCAACACAATTTTCAACTGCAAGAGCACCACTTCTCCCTTCCATCCAAGTGAAAATAACCTTGAACAACCACAAAAAGCGATAAGATACATCATCATATATGATATTAAGTGCAGTCAAGCAGCAGCTGGATAAAATCCCCAACTCCGACTGAGTATTGGTCAAGGGGTAACAACAATCAAAACAACAGAAAGAGAGAGAAAACAGTGCACTAAAACAGCAGCTAAAAGCCATACCTTCTGAAGAAGCTTTTCCTGTGGCACTATTTTGCCTAAGCACTTCCGCAGATCCTGAGATTCATCAGGTGATATAGATGTTGAAAGCCATGGAAGAAAAACTGCCATCATATTCACAGGAATACTGCATAGAAACTGCCAAACCAAAGATGCCTGTTCTTCAAGAGAGAACTTTTCAATGAGCAGAGGAAACACCTGACAGCAACAACCAGACGGGGGTGACAAAAAGAAAGTCAGATACCCAAAAAGAAGAGAGGCATTGATTACTTTCAAAATCCATGACTATGAATAAACGTTAGCAATAAATCCTTTAGAAACAACAAAATGGAAACTCCAGTCACAAGCAATCTTCAGTATTTTCCCAAAATTAATCATAAGCATTGTTTTCATCCTAGTTAGATTTTTGTCAATTAACGAATGAATAAAATTTAGTCCGCCAAATAGTCCTGAGCAATTCAAACTTCTAATAATAAAATCCCAATGTTGGAGTTCAAATGAAGGTCAAAATATGTGGAAGGAGAAAGTTCTAAGATATTGGAGTCGTATAGAAAGTTTGAAAAACTTTGCAAGCAAGCAAGCAAGCTTGAATCAACGAATCCAGCATATAGGATCCAACTGAAATTTTGCCTTCATGATCCCGATTATTTTTGGAGAAATAATGCACCATCCTCCTTTTTTTTTTTTCTTCCTTTTTTGGTTCTTTTCACTTTTCCTTCTACTCTCAATGATCCAGGTCTTGCTTATAATTGACTCCATGGTCCAGATCTTATCAGATAAATTCTGTTTTCTTTTTAAGAGGAACCTGGGGGGATCTCTGCATATCCCTAAAGAGAGTAGGTAGAATTTATGTTATAACATAAACCACTCTTTCTTCTTAAACCATTACAAAAGTGTCTAAAATCAAAAGCCAATCTTTCATAAATAAATTCCTTCAAAAACTCAGCAGCCATTGTTCTATTCCTTGTTACTTCCTTCAAGAGCTCTCGTAAAACATAAGTCAACAACTCTAATCATCTGCTAGGGAATGGCCTTACTACTTAAAAACGGCACAGGGGTCATGAGCCAGCCATCTGCCAATGATAACAACCATTGGGTTGCTGTCAAAAAATACTGTTATCTAGTGTGGCACACACTATGTCATGCTAATAATAACTACCTATAATTCTTCCATTTGATTCTTTTTAGCAGTTATTGGATAAAACTTTCTTCCTGGCATATTTATGGAGGTCAGAGAATAGCCTCCCTAGGGGGTCCAGTTTGTCTTGTGATCAGCAGGTTTATTGGCAGCATTGTTTTTCTTTCCATGGGTGTAAGAAGTTTTTTTGGGGGAGGATTCCTTGTCCTGTATTAGAATAATTTCTCCTTATATGAATTACAACCATCTATATGCGTGTCTTTAATCTTCATTGAAATACATAAACACACGCTTGTCTTCACTCTTAGGAATCAAGAAAACTGTTAACATGTGATAAGGTCTGAAAATTTATTTGATAAATTATCAACATCCAATGGGTCTTTCATCCTTACTTCCTTTGACCAATTCAAGATAGCATTTCCGATATTACAGTTGATGATTTTACAATGCTTGAGCGAGGGGGCAGAGCAGAGTAAAAATAAAATAAAATGCAGGCTCCTTGAGAGTTCTGTAGAGCAGGCTTTCATCACACAGAAAGACAACAAATACTATCTTGCATACTTCATAGTTAACCAGAAGTTTAAGACTTCATTAAAAAGATAAATTTTAACATATAACTTTGGAAGAACTGACTTTATAGTACAGCCTCGCAATGTACCTCCTCCAGTCTTATTTATAGGGCATTTCCAACATTTGTCACTGGAATCAAGAGAAACCTTAAAACTCACTAACTCTCTAAAAATTAAATAAGCTTCCTACTTTGCCCATAATAAATACATCTTTAAAAAGTTGCATGCTTTCCTACATCAATGTTGAATAGGGGTAAAGAGGGGAAGTTGTGATAAATAATCAATATGATACCTTTTAAAAAAAAAAAAAAAGGACCACAAAACCTCTCCTGTACGTGCCTTATAAATAGTACTGGAGGGAATATACTATATAGGTACGGTTGCTGTTAGGGAAAAATTCTCAAGGACGGGTCCAAGACAACATTCTCAACAAGAATGTTTTAATTTTCTCAGAATAAAAATCAATGTGTAAATAAAAAATTTCTGACTTTTTCTTAAGGTACAACATCAGTTAAGTTGGTGCCAAGTCTACCACATTCTATTACCATATCCTTTTCCTCTAGCATTTAGGGGAAAAAACATATTCTGTCTTTTGCTTATCTCAATTTGTAGTCATCACATTAAGAATCCAAATGAAAGGAAAGAACTAACAAGTACATACCTGCTGCTCTTCCTTAGCCATGTGTTGACTCACTGATGTCTGTAGGGCTCCCGTGCAGAATGCTAACTCTCTCAGGAAACTTTCATTATTATGGGTGGTAGAATTTAACAGCTCAAATAGATGATCAAAAAGATTACTTTCACCCTTGTGTTCGAGGGAATATGTCTGTGCCACATTTTTCACACGTATATCAAGGGCTGGAAAAATCACCTACATTTCCATTCAGCCACATATTTTATGTCAGAACTTTTTAACATAACAGAAAAGTGTGAGCAATATTACCAAATTAATTCAACAACATTCAGAAAGGTAGGAAAGAACCAGAGGGGCTCCTCCCCCACCCAACAACCCCCCCCCCCAAAATCTCACCTAAAAAAAAAAAAAA
>NW_021632132.1:0-67582 GCF_004799145.2 Neltuma alba | reverse complement strand
GGACTGAACTGTCATTTTAAAAAATTTCAATCAAGAAAGGGTAGTATTGAAAACTATGCCCAAAATTCTTGAAAATCTCTAAAATTATGAAAAACAGAATAGAGTATCTAGAATAGTATTTGAGGCCCAAATGGTGAAAATAGGATGAAAATAATTTGTTACAAGATTTTCTATAATCATTAGTATTTTTGGCTAATTAGGGAATATTAACCAAATGAATTATTTTAAATATACAGAAGCCTTAATTATTTTTAAAAAAATTTAGTTAAGAGTTTGTATCAGATTTTAAAATTATTCTCAACCTCTAAAAGTGGAGATGTTAGCTATAAAAATATTTAAAGATGAGTCATGTCATTTAAAAGACATATTTAGAAAAATATGAATAGAAGGAGTTATATGTCAAATTTTGACCTAAGAAAAATGAAAAATTTAACTGACACGGTGAAATCATATAGTGGAATAACACAAAGGTTAGTGAGACAACTTTCCCCCTCATTTTCCTACCATTTTTTGCCCTAATTTTGAAGGGGGGAGGGGGTGGATGGAATTACATAATTTGTTTAAGGATATAATTAGAAGAAGTTAAATTACAATAAAATATTGTTTATGATCACATGAAATAGGTGGCATGATATGTGGCATAATCTTGAAGAAGGATGCATGATCAAGACACATAGCAATTTGATGGAAATACATGGCAAAATCATAAGGGATTAAGCTTAATGAGAGGACAAGTGCTATGATAATGGTAAATGGTAACTTGAAGTTACCATAGGATGAATTTTCAAAGCCATTATATAAACACCCCTCCCCTCCCATTAAGCCAAAATTTTAGCCAAATTGAAAAGCAAAATGAAGGAGAGAATTTGGCAAAGGAAGAAGGAAAGAAGGAAGAAGAAATGAGTAAAAGAAAATTGGGCAAATCTAGGCATCCAATCAAGGTAAGATCATGAACCTTATTCTAGTTTATGTTGTCATATGTATTGTTGGTTTTAGATATGATTTCAGTGGAGGTTGAAAGTTAGAAACTTGAGGTCTAGTTTCTATCTAAGTAAGAATGAATGAGGATGATCTTGATTAAAGTTAGCATGGTGATTAGAGGTTAAAAGAGGGCTTAAATCTTGTGTTATTACATAGTTTATAAAAGATTTCATGATTACTCAACTAGAATACATGGTTCAGCCAATATAGGTTCATGGGGTTAGAGTTTAAGTCAAGTTGATTTGATACTTCCAATGAGTTTACAAAAGGAAATTGTCTAGGATCATGTTGAGAAAATGTGTTTGGAAGCATTAAAATTAAAAATGAAATTTTTAGATCTAAACCCTATGTTTCGGTCAAGCTTGAATCTAGGAGAATGAATTGGATTTTACTGAATCTAAGTTCAAATATGAATTTCACATGAAAAATCATGTAGGAAAAGTATATGGAAGTTATGTTAAGAAAGATGATATAAAAACCCTAAAATTAAGAATAAAGGGTTAGGGTTTTAGATTTAGTTCTTAACAAAGTTGTTTGAATTGAAACTTATGATGCCTTTATTGTTTAATTGATAGAAATTGATCTTGGTCAAGAGGAAACTCAAGAACAAAGGAAAGAGCATAAAAAGCAAGAGCATAGACAAGATAGCAAGAACTTACAATTTTAGTGTTAACTTGCATTGGTTGTTTTGTTAGGTGTTGTATGCCATGATATGGTGAGCTTACTATGATGTGATGTGCTTAACTCTTGTATTTATACCTTGAAAATATATATAGTTGATTTGTTTAATGTTATGTTTATGTGCTCCCTTTCCATGGCATGATAATGTAGAAGAAAACATGAAATGTTGATTTACATGTAGTATTCAATGACCTCGCATTGTTAGCATTATAGTTGTTGTTTTTTGCTATCAAGACTTTCTTGAAATCTTGCCCCCTTTATATCAATGATTACCTTAGGGGCTGGTCAATCAAGAGAAAGAGGAAAGAATGTGGAGGCATGAGAAGAACTTATATGAAATGTTATACTTTGATATGTTTGATTTTGTTATGTAATTAGGAGTGTTGGTTAAAACTTTGTAGCTTTTTATAACTTGAAGAATGCTTGTAAGAGACAATGTTTCCATCTCCTGGGAAGTATGATCATGTATAAATATGTGATAATATGGGTGCTAAATGGTGTGTTGTATGCTCATGACCTAAATGCCACAAGATAATGTATTAAAATAAGATAAAAAGGCTTGTAAAACCACGAAATTATAGCCGTGACTTTTCTAGGTAAATGATGGAATCTGGCCATGAGATTTGGTAAGCTTAATGTTGATACTCTAAGCTTCAAATACAGTGGTAGATGGAGCTACGCACTAAAAGTTGTGAATTTTTGAAGTTATAGTAAAAGCTACAAAATTAAAAGTTGACCAAATGAATAGTACTTTTTACACAAATAATGGAGCTCAAATAGTAAAGATAATTAACCAGCTATATTTTTCTCATGTAAAGAAATAAAAGAGTTTCAAATAGAATATAGAACCACCTCCTTTGATTTTTCTAGAATTAGTTATGAATTTTAAAAATTGGTCAAATTTTTAGGGTTACCAAATGAATAGTAACTTAAGAAAGTAATTTTTCAAAGTCTGATTTTCTAAGCTTAATGATATGCAATGTGGCTCCATATATAGTCATAAACTAAGGTGTTACAAAATGTATCCTTTTTTTTCATCTTACATGCTATCATTCCAACATGCTATTGATCATTTTCAAGCATTATCATACTTATTCATACGTGCCAACATCATCATTCATCTTCACATAACATCATAGGCATGTTCATTACATACATCGTCATAAGGAATTATATAAAATATCATAATACAATTCTCAAATTCTTCTGTTCTTTCTTTGTTCATCATCATGCATTCATCTTTCTTTGCACATCATAACTATTATGGTTGGATAAGGGAGGATAAGATTAGGGAGAATCTCAGTAGCAAACAAACTTATATGCATGCCAAATGAATGCAATTTGAGAAAACCGTTTTTTCAAAACCATTTTAGATTAAATCTAATAATTTATTTGAATGATTAACCATGATAGAAAAGAAGAAACCTTAAAATTTTAAAATCTCTATCATGGTTAAAAGAAATAAACTTATACTTTCAAACATACGAACTGGTAAATCATTTTAATATAAGTCATGGAGCCCATTAGTCAAAAGTCAATACTATCAAAAGAGCGTAACACGCAAAGTCTTAAATATCTCTGGCCCTCCAATGATCCCCATATCAGATAGTAGTACTTAAAAGTATTAGTTTACAGCATTAGAGTATATGGGTCCTATGTGGCAATATATAACAAGTCAACACATAAAACAAAAGCAGGGAGGCTATACAAGCTATAACAGCACATTATGCCTCCAGAGCCTTCCCTGATAGGCCACCACCTAAACTATCACCTGAAGATAGTAAAAACCACGGGGTGAGACAAACGTCTCAGTAACCAACTTTCTAACTCATCATACATACTAACATGTGCTCGTGAGGTGTCAAGTGGGACAGTTATTAATTCTCGAAAACATAGATATATAATTTCAATCATCCAAACCCTCACTATGGGAGCTAACACACAAGCCACATAAGTCTATCCCTCACTATGAGGGATTAATCAGACCTATAGGCCTATCCCTCACTCTGGGAGACGAATAAGAAGCTACAAAGGCCTATCCCTCACTATAGGGGACGAAGGAAGAAGCCAACCAATGTGAACCAATGGCGGCCTTACCATGTGGTAGGATAGGGCTCAATCCAAAATCCAAATAACAACCAATCATTCACAATATAACAAAAATATCTCAATCTTTTCTCAATGTAATCCTTAAGATATAAATTTTTTTTTTTTCAAACTTCTCAATCACAATTCCAAAAATCCCATAAGACAAATTTTTATAACTCAAAAGATATAACTTATCTACTCGAATTCCAAATAATAAATATTATTCAAAAATAACAAATACTCACAAACAACATATTAGCACATATAACAAGTGGAAAATGGTTACCTCTCACCAAAGCAATACTAAAGATTACCACAAGGTCAATCCTTTGCTCAACCAATAATTAATCTACACAATTAATATAATCACATATTAATATAAACTAATTAATTAATTAAAATTCTCTATATTAATGAAATTTCTACTTTAATTAAATTTATTATAAATTCCCGCAACTCTCATAACCCAAAATTATTAAGTATTTTAGAAAACAACCTAAAATTTCTAACAATCCAAATTATTTATTTACCACCTCCAAATTATTTACTTTAAATAAAAAGGATTTTCCACAATTTCCAAATATAAAATCATTATGTTCTAAATTCTAAAAATCCCATTTAAGTTTAAACCTCAAAATCAAACTATCAAAAATTTAATAATATTTCAAATATTTATAAATAAATAATCTAATCAAAACTTTAATGGTATAACTACCATATATATATATATATATTTCCGTAATTAATAAACTTCTTAGCTATAATAATTATTTTAAAACCTCTAATCATCCCATAAATAAAACTAAATTGATTAAAATCTTAATAATATGTCAAACAATCCAAATAAATTACTTAACTTAAATTTAATCAGTAAAAATATAATATAAATCATATATAACAGATTTTTCAATTAGAAAAATTAATTTAAATACTAAAAACAAACAAATGGACAAATCTAACCAATTAAAATAACAATTCATTTACCTCTAAATTTTTCATGATCATCTTTTACCAAACTCCATATTTATATCATATATAAGTCTCAAAATTTTCTCTAAGTACGTTAGTAATACTATCATTAGGAAGCCTAAAATATATAGAAAATATTCATAAAGAAAGTTTGATAAAAAGAACTATATTTGTGTACCTAGATGATCCATAAAGCTTGTATTACCCTTCAAAATGCTAAACCTTCTCTGCTCCTCTCTCGTTCTTTTTCTCTGATTCTTGTTCTCTCTTTTCTCATTCTCTCTTCCTCTTTTGTATACGACTCAACTTCTGCGTCCCCTCTCTCTTTTATTCTTCATTTCTCCAACCACCCTATCTCATTTTTTCTTCTGGCATTAAATGCTCCTCTCCCAAAGTCTTCCTTGATGCCAAATTTTCCTAGGTCTTCCTCCTCCTTTCCACACGCTACCCCTTTTTCCACTCTCCCAAATTTTCCACCTTCACATTTCAACTTTCCACCAAAAGTTGGTGGAAAGTTGACTCTATTATTATTATTTTTTATTTTTTTATTTAAAATATTAGGACATTACACAATTCATGCTAGCAATTAACATGCTCTTATGCTTAATGTTTCAAACCATCATATATGGCATGGGACAACTAGAAGCAAAGCATCATTCATTCATACATGTCTCATATCATCATCAAATAACATTATACACATCGACACACAAACACACATCAAGCATACAATAAAGGTAAGTTTACTATCTTATAACTTAAGACTTCCCTCTTGGTCTTTTTTGCTTCCAACCATCAAGGTTCCTTGATCAACTTTTCCATTCATCTTCCTTGATGTCTCAACACATTATTGCCCTTCATTTAGTCATAGAGACAAATAACATTTCAAACTCAGCTCTCTTTATACTTAACCCTTTAACCTTAACTTTTGAGCTTTAATTCCAACTTTTCTAAAATTAATTTTACATGCTATTCCCACATAATTTTACATCGGAGTGCATTTCCAAGTTCAAATCAAACAAAATCTAACTCCTTCCCCCTGAACAAGCTTGGCTGAAACCATAAGGTTTAGGGTTCGAAATTCTATTTTCAATTCTAATACTTCTAAACTTACTTTCTCATCATTATCCCCATAAAATGTTTTCATTCTAAACACATTGGAAGCATCAAAAACATCAAATCCAACCCTAACTCATACCCTGGGTTTGGCCAAAATATTACATACAATTAGGAGAAGTTGGATTCATTCAATTTTCATGCAAAACCACTTGATTACTTCTCCTTTCTTCCTCTTAATCATCAATATAACATCAATCAATTTTTTTATGGTTTAAACACATTTGAACAGGACCTTCTTAGGGTTCTCATACTTTTAAACTCCATAAAACTCAAAGCCAAACACAAGAACACAAGCAATACTAAAATCAAGAGCTAGAATCATATTATATATCTTGATTGTTGCTTAATTCTTGCTCTTCCTTCTTCCTCTACCCCCACAGCCCTTCCTCTTTCTTTTCTCTCTTCAAGTTTTCTACTCCCTCTCCCTTGTCTTGCTTTGGCCAAAAATCCTCTCATAAAATGGGGAAGAGAATGTTTATGGTGACTTGCCTTATCTTTACCATCAAACTTGCTTAAAAAAACAACACTACTTGCCCTCTTTCCATTGGTTCACTTAGCCTTCTTGAGCCTTCTTGAACCTTCTAGCAAAAGAGAGAGGCTTCTAGTGGAATATCTATATGTTTTCATTCTATTGATCCACATGGATGGTAACTTGGAATACATAATTCATTACTCAATTGATTACACTTGGTGACTAAGCACTCTTGAAATTTATAGCCAATAAGAAGGCACACAAACAGCTCTATCTAGAAGAAAAAGAGAGGGGGGAAAAGCTTCATTGGCAAGCCATCAAGTCTCACTAAGTCATGCGATAGAAATTCTATTATATAGGGTAGATTACAATGTTCCGCAACTAAATATCTCAAATATTCATCTCATCATTGTCATCATTACGTCCTACATTTTCTACCCTTTATAAATTTGTTCATATGGCTTCACATGGCAGATCAATTGAGCCATTAATAAAAAGCAGAGGAAGTCGAATTGAATTTGTCTTCATACCAAACTAATAATTTAATCTCATCAAATGCTTTTTGTTGTTTCCTTGCTCTAAAAATTCCTCTTTCTGTTCCATAAATTCCCCTAATCATAGGAAATTTTTTCTTTTTTCTCAAGTCAAAACTCTATCTGTAGATTTCTCTTTTAAAGATTTCCCCAATACCCTTTTTATGTAAAATTGACTTTAAATTATTCTAAAGCTAACCTCTCTACTTTCAAGGGTTGGAAATAATTTTACAATCTTACATAATTCCCCAAATAATAATTCCCATTTTTGTCTATTTATTTGAGGCCTCTTATATTTTAAATAATTGATTTTGAGTAATTTTTTCTTAATTCCCATAATTAGCTAATTTCTGAAAAATCCATTCCAGTGGCATTTTCATCATTTTAACCTTAAATGGGTCTTAACACCTCATTTCCCATTTTTCAAGATTTCTTCCAGAATTTCACACATATTTTCTATTTTTACCCTTTTTAGCTCAAAACTTTTTAAAATTATAGTTTGGTTCCTATTAGGGTTTAACCTTAAGAGTCATTTCATGAACATCTCTAAGACAATTTTTAGCCCATAATCATCCCTATTTCTCATACTTGGCCTTCGAGACTTCATTGCAACCTCTAACTTTCTTGTCTCTTTGTCCTAGAAAATTTTCTCTTTACAATTTGGTTCCTGAAAATCTTTCTATCCTTTCAGAATATTTCTAGGACTCATGCCAAAAAAAGTTTGATAGCCTACCTATTTTAAGCTATTTCATGCATTTCTAGATCTAAAATTTGAGCTATTACACCTCCAAACTCTAGGAGGCATTAACTAAAAAGGCAGATACAACTTAGCCCAAGAAACTAACTAGTCTCTATCGAAGAATGGCTTCATAAAAGTGAATATCAATGGTCCCTTCTCTTGGGCTCAACTGAGTACAAGTTGCAG
Source organism: Neltuma alba (assembly GCF_004799145.2). NCBI lineage: Eukaryota > Viridiplantae > Streptophyta > Magnoliopsida > Fabales > Fabaceae > Neltuma > Neltuma alba. Next base: position 59,814 of record NW_021632132.1, on the reverse strand, counting down.
CGATGTAATAAGGGATAGTGAGGGTCACTTTATCTATGGCTTTATGTTTCACATGGGTAAAAGAGACTGTAGAAGTGAGCTATGAGCCTGTGTAATGGGGTCTTAAAGCAATTTGGGGTTTGTGTTAAAGAAAGATCATGCTTGAATCAAACTCAAAAGAAGTACTTGACTATGTAAAGGGCGATGAGTATGAGATGCATTAAAATAGAGACATTATTTATGAGATTAAACTGCTACTTCAGTATGACTGGCAAATCAGTGTAACATGAGTCTCTCATTTAGTAAATAAGGTAGCTGACTATTTAGCAAATAGCTTTTTGGTAGCCCCCTTAGGTTACCATACTATTGGTTTTGTTTCTACAGAGTTAGAAGTTATTCTGAACAAGCACAAGATCATACTTGCTCAGCTAGGAACGGTGTAAGCTGAGACTCGAGTCACCTATCCCGAAAAACTAACGATGAGCTAGATTTTAATTCCAGATGACCAATGCCATTGGTGTTCTCTTTTTTTAAAGCAGTCAACTTGGGACCTTGCTAAATCCAAAAGTGTACATAGCTACTCCTCCTTCGAATGAGTTCTAATTCCACAAATTGCTAATGTAGCCCTATTAGACATTGATGTTGAACCTAGGCACTTCTTCATAGTCCTATGAAAAGCCATGTTGATGTGACTTCTTTAAAATTAAACTATATAGAATAGCAGCCTAACCTAGGTCATTCATAAGGAGCCTATTGAATTACCAACTCTATAGCTAACTCACTTAATCACCAAATTAATTACCCAAAAAAGGTTTTAATGCTTCTAGGATTTAAATTCTTGTAGAAGAAATTAAGAAATTGCAAAGAAACTAATCAAACAAAGCTTATGATAAAAGTGAAGAAAATAAGAATGAGGAGTTCACCTAGCAATCAACCTCTACCTTCCTTTTCCACTTTGTAATAACTGGAGTTTTTTAAGTCATTTTTCCAAATAGAACTAACCGATCAAAAAGTTCAAGGTAAAAATCAATTGACAAGAAGAATGAATGCAAGGAGATTCGAATTTCTTAGTAGTAATTGTAACTTTTGGTAGTCAGATGCCATAACCCACTTTTGATACACTTTTAATATCTGACCCAGTGGTTTTGCGACTTGGTATGACATGTTGGTTACATTTTGGTATTTAGTTTTTTTTTTTTCAATTCTATATTGCATCCTATATGCATATAGTGGCAATATACATAATTGCATAAACTTCCTGAATATATGTCTTAACTTTACTCATGTTTTCTTGGTTGTTCTATATTTATGGGTTCCATCTTAAGTGGGGAAAATGGCAAGACCATGAAGGACTAAAACCATAAATAAGGGGGCTTCCTCTACTCCGAAGTAACCTCTTAATCAACTTGATGATCAATCACCTAAGCAAGCTCAATAGTAAAATAACGAGGTTCTCTTGGCACATTAGGGCAAGTAGTAGCTGAAGTGGTGTAAAAGAAAGGTTTAAGAAGCTTAAGGAGGATATGGTTGGAAAGAGGAATTTTGAGATTGAGTAGAAGGAAACCTGGTTAGGAGTAAGAGTATATGTGACTTGTAGTTTAGAGAGCAAGGTACTCTGAGGAATGAGAGTAGGGGAGAAACAGTTCAATAGAATCCTCTTGTTGATACTTTAATGAGAGCAATATGGAAAGAGGTGAGCCATCATCATCCCCTTAGGTTCAAGGATGACATGAATCTGGTTGAAGATGAAGACTAGATTGATAAACTGGAGACCATTTTGCAGAGCTGCCCCTTGCACTACTTAGCATAAGATGCAAGTAGCTATTATATTTTTAGAAGGGCGAGCTAAGAGCAAGTGGAAAAATATGAGCCTAGCCAATAGCTCACAAGTCGCTTGGGATAAATTCAAGCGGATGTTCTTCTATCACTATTTCCCACTTGCCTTACATCAAGACAAGGAATCAGAGTTCTTTGCCTTACAGTAAAACAATATTCATAAAGATGACTTCATCATTAAGTTCATAGACCTATCTAAATTTGTGAAATTTTTACATAGAGACAAAGACTCAGGTTGGATTGCCATACAATTATGAGAAAGAGCTAGACTAGAGTTAAAGAAACATTTGGCTATAATTTTGGTAATTGATTTTGGAGACATGTGTACTAAGCTTCGAGTTAAAGCTAGGAAAACTCATAAGGCTGAAGAAGTTTGCCGAAGGATTCTCAAGGGTGGTTCTCCTCGTAACCCATGCTAACTAGAGAGGTTGGTAGGAGAAGTAATACTGGCATAAGAGGTATAGATCCATATGGGAAGAGCCAAAGTTCAAGCTGCAGGAAATATGTATAAAAGGGTTCAACTTAAAAGAACCCAATCTCAAGATCTTAGTCTAACAGAAACCTGATCACTTATCATGAATTAGTGATTTCAACCCCTACTATCCATGGATCTTACTTACAATGTGGAAGGAACCATTCTTGGAAATGCTAAGAATGCTATAAATGTCACAAAATGGGGCACATTGCTCATTATTGCCCTAAAAACTAGCATAATACTCAGAACCCCCATTATACTCAGTCTATAATGTGAACCCTTGTCTTTTCTATCACCTAGGAAGAAGTAGGTACTACTCCTAACGCCATCAAAGGTATGATATCCCTTTAAGGATGTGATGTCGAATCATTGTTTGATTCTAGTACAACTCATTTCTTTATTTCTTATTAGTGTGCCTTGCATTTAAATTTGCATATCTCTAAGATGCCTATTATTTTGAGTGTGTTTATGCTTGCAGGTTTATTTATTAGAACTATTCAAGCTTGTTTAAACCTTGCCTTTAATTTTAAACGCTGTAAAACAACAATAGATTTGATTTGCTTGCCATTACAAGGGATGGATGTAATTATTGGAATACATTGGTTGTCACATGATAATGTCATGCTAGATCATAGAAAAAGGGTAGTTGTCTTCCCTAGTGATATGGTGCTTACAGGACCATCTAGTAAGCTAGTGTTCTTGTCTAGCATGCATACAAATAGAGTGTCAAGTGTGAATTTATGAAAAACAAGGGGGGAAACTTACTGGATGTAGCTTTTCCCCCAGGGAAGATGCCTAATATTTACAATGCTCTAGTAGTTAAGGGTCGGGATACTATTGGTCAACAAATTAACGTGACTTGTGAAGTACAGCAATTATTAGGAAATAATTGAGTTAGAGCTGTAGCTATGAGTGCTACAGATGGTCTAATGAGAGGAATGGAAGTGATTGACACGGGAGCTCCTCTAAGTATTCCAGTCAACGAAGCAGGTAAAAATGACACCTGAAGAGGCAGAAGAGTATTATGCTCAGAATTTTTGATGAATGTTTGCTTTTATTGTCATCAAAAATTTAGTAAGGGCCATAACTGCTCTTAACAACAATAACTGAAATTGCACCTTCTTGAATTGTAACTTGAGAAGGATGCTGGTATGGAGAAAGTAGAAAGACGAGAATGATAATAAAGAAATCCCTAAATGTTTGTAAATTTCTTTACATACTATTTAAGGTTATGTTGGGAAACGACCAATCCAAACTGTCATTACAGAGGCTAGAATAGCTAGAAGTGGCACATTGCAAGTTTATGGTCTATTGACATTTTGTCTGCCACTTGTGCAAATTCTAATGTCCCTTGTATAGTTGTTAAAACCCCCAGGTCCCTTTCTCTTATTATGCATATACACATATTTGATGGAGAAATTGATTCTCCTTATAGGGTTCTATATGACTATCCACCCTTGTAAATATTGAAGGTGAAGGCATTTTTAAGAAAAGATAATGCATTGAATGAGTATGGTAATCAAATTATGTGAAAAAGTGCTATTGCGTAGTGAACATAAGATAAGGTGGTGAAGTTCTTAAAAAATGAACAAATAATCTAACCTGTTGGGTGAGACTGTGCAGTGTAATCAACTTTCTTCCTAAACCTTCCCATGAACACTGTATCAACAAGTATGTCAAAGTGCATGTGTCTAAAGTATTATAATTTTAGCAAGTGGATAATTTATTTTGATTTGATTTTGTATTATAATAGATCTCTCAATTGGATAAATATGGTTGAAACTGCACCTTGACTATAGATTTAATTATGTCAAATTACTGAAATTTAATTACTATCCAAAAGTAACAAATATGATTATGAAGGTGAATATTCATAATTAAGTTATAGAATAAAGGTAGGTAGTAATTCATTTTAGTTCATGTTTTAGTTTTCACAATGAAAATTAATTTGTGAAAAATATCATGTAATTAATGTCATTAATGCAAAGGGGATCGATTTTTGAATTGACTAGATTTGATACTTGATCATCAAAATGTCGATAAAAATTGAATTCTATTTTCATATACCCAGGCTCATTACATTGTGTAGGTCTTTTTTTTCATAGATACGATATTATATTCTTGGATGTATATTCTCTCTCTAACCTAATAATGATCTGATAGACACTTGTTATTTTTTATGTTGCTTAATTATTATAGTGATGTAAATGGAAGGGAAATCTCGACAAATTTATTAATTAATAAACTTTCATGCTCCTAGAAAAATGTCATTGCATGGATCATAATCTTCCAAGGGTAATTACAAGTTTTGTAATTGTCATTGTCATTAGTCACGATTTTGAAGTTCTCGAACAGGTAAACCTCACCCTCTACTAAATCATGGACATAGTCATTTTCGAGCAAGTGAAGCTTGAATCCTATCATCCTAATTGCATAGAATCAATAAGATGAAATGGGTACATTACAAATATTTCTTTCAATGAATAAAAAAAATTCATTATTTACTGGCCTTTTCATTAGATAAAATCATACTGACTTTCAAATCATCAAAGGGTGGGAACTTCTTGGATACTGTCCACTTCCTTAGCATTCTAACAACAATGCACCACATGTCTTTGCTACCATTAACGTCCTTAATCAAATCATGAAGGAAGCTCACCATTTGTTTTGACGTTGCAAGTGTGATGTAGAAAGCATTTGTGGCTAGTTAATATCATAAAGAGGCAATGACAATCAAACAAAAAAAAAAATCAGCCTTGACAGATAAATACCGTGGATTCACAAGGCTAGATAAGGAAAAATTAACTAAACAAAGAGTGGGAAAATAGCGTGAAAGAAATGGTTATTTATAGGAATATGATTCTTTTTCCTTCAAATAAGATTTGAATTAGAGATACGAAATTTGGGGAGACAATTGGAATCTTGAAATTAATTAGTTTCACCATTTGAGCCTCCAATTAAAATCCCATTTAATTATGATGCTCTCCATTTAATTCAATATATTTATAGGAATATCATTTTCTCCAATTTATGCAATTGTTCAACTTGTATCACTTCATTCGTGTGTCCTTGATTTCAATTTATAGGTTTCCTTCATTGGATTCAATGTATAAATTGGAGACAATCGGATGAGAATTAGATGAAAATTAACTCTTCCATCTGTCCTTAGTTTAATTTATAGGTTTCCTTGATTTTCTCTGTTAGTCAATTCATTTATACAATTTGAAATGGATATGGGGGTTTTAGTTATTACATTCTCCATTTGGACTCCCAGTTGAAATCTCATTTAATTATGATGCTTTCTATTTAATTTAATATATTCAAATCCTATTTAATTGAATATATTCGGATCCTATAATATCAGACCCGATCTATTTGCAAATGAACTGAGTATGACAAGATTTCAAGAGTATTAGTTGATAGTTGATAGTCGATTGATAGTTGATTAATAGTTAATAGTTGATAGCTGATGATGATTGATTGATAGTTGATAGTTATTGATTATTTGGTGTTTTAGAAGAATGAATATGGGATTAAATTGCAAGCAAATGGTGATTGAAGGGCATGTTGGTCATTTGATTGCTACACCCCCATTAAAACCAACATGTCCTCATTTTTTTCCTCCTCATTTTTGATTTGTAGCCAAAAAGAAAGTGAAAATGAGGGAACGAAAAGAGAAAACAAGAGGAAGAGAGGAAGATGAAGAAAAAGGCTCAAAATCTCACATGCAAACTTGAATCTAAATAGAGGCGAGTTCCCCAAACATCATCTCATCTTTATCTTCTTCAGTTGCTACATATTAGGGACGAAGATGATATTTGAAATTTGGAAGTTATTAGAGAGAGAAAATGAAGTGAGATTGATATAGCTAATAGTAGATTGAAGCCTCTTCCAAAAAGATACAAGTGCTTGCATGTTGAATAAGATGATTGGGGGAGATTACTAAAACAGGGGTTGCTATTTCTATGTGTATTGCTTCAGGTCCTCAAATATTTAGATTAGTAAGAAAAAAGGTGTTTAAAAGTAAGTGATTGTGCACAACCCGAAAATATATACACATAAGACAATTTTAATTTGAATTAAACTGTATTCAACACCTCAAATTATTTTTTTTAAGGGACATTCAGTATCCTAAAATATTTTGTGATGTATCTAACACTCTAAAGTATTTTTTTCAAATGCGTTCAACACCATGAAGTGTTTTTTTATGCATCTAATACCCTAAAATATTTTTTTTATATGTGTCCAATACTCTAACATAATTTTTTGTGCATCCAGCACTAAGGCCAAAAAAAATATTTCAGGGTGCTGGGCACATATGAAAAATATTTCAAGGTGCCAGATACACCAAAAAGTACTTTAGGATGATGGGTGCACTCGAGAAAATATTTCAAGGGGTTGGATGCACTTTAATCCTTTTAATTTTAACTATTAATATGACAAATAATTTTTAAATATGTGTTTTACTATTTATTTTGAACTTTAAATCATAAATAATTTTTTCATAAGTATATTTTTAAATTTAATTTTTATTTTTAATTAAGATTGAGAAGATATATAATTTAATTATAGATGTACTATATTACACTATATTATATTATCTATTTGTGTTCTATATATTTGATGAAAACCATTTATAATTAAAAAAATCTAATTATTCAAAAAACCTATTATAATAAAATCTAATAAATTATTCTATATAAAAAATTAAATGATTTGAATGGATTATAATAAACACCCTCCTCCTCCTTATGTGAGTATCCTACATAATTTTTTTTTCTAAAAATCCTTTGTATATACCATTTGTCTTTGTGTTGAAAATTGAAATCAATCTATATCATTAGTTATTATTTATATCATGATCAAATTTTATTGTTTCATGATTCAAATTCAAAATTTACTTCAACCTTAGTTTGATCTATAATCATAAATTGAGGTATTCATATAAATTCATATTCTTTGATTTTGAATTTCTATCATATATTACATCTTTCAATATATTTTCTCTAGTCCTATATATAAGTTTCAAATAATCGAATCACATTTAATGAACTAGCAGTTAAAATTAGTTAAAAATAATAAATAGATCAGAAATGTAATTTTTTTTTCAAATTTGTCCTTATTTATTAAGAGAGTAAATGAAAGAGGCAACCAATAAAAAAGTAATGAAAGAGAATATATGAGGGATATATTAATGAGAGAGAGAGCACTAAATACAGTTAACATAGGGCAAAATAAGAGCATTAATGCTCGGACAAACTAAAAATAAAGCTTATATTTTAGACCAAAACTCTCTCTAAAACTGAATCTTATATATAGGACGGGGGGAGTATTGTATATATAATAGAATTATTTCTTTCTCATATTAATTTGTATAAGAAAGTTAGTAATATTTTTATCATTTTTTTAATTATTGTTAATGATCAAGAGGAATTGATTTTAATGAAATATAAAATAAGTTTTCTAAGAAATTGTCTTTGTGTCCCAACATGTATCTAATGATAAGATGAATGAGTATAATACCTTTATTAACACCAACTCCACAAATATGTCAATTCATTTTGCAATTAAAAATATACTTAAATAATTAAATTCTTAATTATGTTATTATATAAATTGTTGTGGGATTATAATATAAAATAATGAAATTTGAAATTAGCGAGGGATTAGCAATAGAATTGTTACAAAATAGATTTAGCGACGTTATTAGTTACAAAAATTTTCATGGTAAACAATTTAGTGAGGGAATTAATGACAGAATTTTTTTCTTACTAATTTTGTTGCTAAAAAATTTATAATTAAAATTAGTGACAGAAATTTTTGACAAAAAATGTCAGCACAAATTACATCACTAAAAGTTTACCAATGGATTAGAGCTAACAATGGAATTTTTGTTGATAATCCCTCAAAAATTAGTGCTGGAATAATTTTTCATTGCTAATTCTGTTAATAATGAGCTGTTTTTTGTAGTGTGGACTAGTCCAATCTAGTCTCGGTAATTTTTTATTTTTAATAATTTATAATTTAGATGTTAGATTTAATTGTTAGAGATTCTTATGTATTTTAGAGATTCTTATGTATTTATGATTAAGTTTAAATATTTTATGATGAGTTTTATATAATTATAGGTTTTTTTTATTGTCTTTATTGTATTTGTCATGTTGAAATCTTGATTCCCATTAAAAAAAAAAATTAAGGAAAAACAGAACATTGGGTTCTAGATTGCCCGGGCCAGTCTATCAATCTGGTGGACAAAATTCATTTTAGCCTAACCTTAAGTTATTATTGGACTAAATCAGACTCTAGACTGCCAAACTCAACCTAATCAAAAATCATACTAGACTTCGAGTTATACTCTAGTCTAGTCTAGTTAGTCTATTATGCAACCCTAGTAATCACTATGTATGAAATTAGAATTCAAGAACTCGATTCCAATTTCTTATCCGTCCCATCTTTCAAATTCCTCCACCACCAACCCATCTTTCTTTCCATCAAAATCCTATTCACAATTTTTTTTTTAATTTCTAGAAAGTACCTATCAAAATGGTGAAGGTAATGATGGTGGTCAACGTTGGCGAATCCCTATCGCTGCTTGCTCCTCCGTCCGTGATTTGGCTAGGGTCCATCTGATCTTTTGCTGCTGCAGAAACACAAGACATGTCAAAGGAAAGGGCCAACAGTTCCTAGGTCCTTTTGAAAACCTTTTTTATTGAGGCTAATATGGTGAATTTGGAATTATCACATCTCTAACCACTCTTCCATTTTATCTTAATTACACAAATTTCTCTTCTATCTTGAAAACATATGCTTAGCGCTAAACTCTTAACTCTGTTTAAAATATTCTAAAAAAATATTTTTCATTAAAATCGATATCAAAATTCTCTCATGGAAGTCCCCTTGTGAGTACATTAGCAACTTGCTTCCTTGATGGAATATATATTAGGCACACGAGTTCACTTTCAATCCTTTTTTTGATGAAATTCTTATCAACCTTGACGCTTTTTGTTCTATCATATTGCACTTGATTATGAGATATGTTTATAGCTACCGTGTTGTCAGAGTAGAGCTTAATAGGTAACTCCACCCCAATTTGCACATCCTTAAACAGTTTTTGCAACCACAAACGCTAACAGATCCCATGATGCACTGCGGCTCTAAATTCATCTTTGACTGTACTCCTAGACACCACATTCAATTTCTTTCAATTTCTTTCTCCTCCAACTTACTAGATTGCCCCATACGAAGGTACAATACCCACATGTAGATTTCCTATCTTCTAAAGCACCTCCTCGATCAACAATATATCGGTATACATATCTTCATTGGATTGTTCACCTTTTTTAAAGAATAAGCCCTTCCCTGGGGTATCTTGTAAATGCTTTAAAATTCGGTACACATCTTGTAGGTGAGTTTCCTTTGGTTAGTGCATGTGCTCACTTATAAAGCTTACGGGAAAGACAATATCTGGCCTCTATTTGTAAAGTATATTAATTTTCCTACTATACTTTGATATCTCTTCTTATTTACTATTTTCCCATTTCCTTCCTCTTCCTTTGAAATATTGTAGCTTGATTTTGGATTATTGAACGATCACTTTTCAAAAGTTCATGTCAAATTGATGCCACAAATAATAAGCATTCCAAAAATGGTTGTTATGTGAATAGTAGTCTTTTGTATGACAGAATTACTATGAAGTCATAAAGAAAGAAAATAATTACGAAAAAGTTTCAATGATAGATGAGAAGTTATCATTTTCTATCTTAAAATTTGTCATTACAGACTCATGTATTATTATTAAGATTTTTTAATAATTATATTCCTTCCTTTGGACTTTATAGTAATTCTCCGCTTTTTATCCCTTGTCTATTTTTGTTTTCATTTTATTTATTTTTAAGCAATATTGTTATCTTCAAATATTTTTATTGACAATTTTCATTCTTTAATTTCATTTGTCTACTATGATTTCTAACTTTATATAATTATATTTAAATTATTAAATATTTTAATAAGATATTATTGTTAAAACAAATATTTCTTAAGTCCTAAATGTAAAACACATTTTCTAATATAAATTATAATACAAAATGAGTATTACATTTATGGCTAGAGGAGTATAGAATTTTTAATTATGAGTTGTTACGACCGTGATAATCTAATAATTATCTAGTAGCTCGTCAAAGTAGTTGGTTAAATGGTATTTTGATCTTTTAATGGATAACAAATAACATTAGCCTCTTGACATTTATTTGTAATTTTAGGGACTTAATCGGTATTAATGTGGAGTCCTCATTTATACATTTTTGAGGTCTTTCAGTAATTTTTTTCCTAAATAAACTACAGATTAAATTAGCAGACATTTTGTTTTGATACACACAAATATGCTCCTATTGGAGACAATCATATTTGAAACACTGCTAGACACTAAATGTAAGCACATCTCCTAGTAGAAATTTGACTATTGGTTCATCACGTTTGTGAGGAACTAGCTCCTTCTACTAGACCTAATCCCATTTGAAATTAGCGGACATTTAATATAGGGGGACATCGTTCTGATGCTGATACATGAGGAGTAATATTGTGCCCTCCTTAATTTTAGAACGTCTAATGCATTTCGAGGGAAAAAAAACATTTAGAGACAAAATGCTTGGACCCTTTTTAATAAGCAACTCTGGCACGTTTGGATTTAATAACTAGATATGCCTATGTTGTAAACAAATTGGCCTGCTGGGAGTATTATTTATTAAGAAACATTTTAGATTAAATATGAAGAGATCAACTTGACAACAAACTAATTAGGGATTCGTCTCTATCCTGTTCTTGCTAATATATACAATCTTTAATTACAATTTTTTTTTTTTTTGCATCGTTGATTCTTCTACATATCATGTGGGCTAAACCAATATGTGATATATACTTTTATATGATTTCAGCCGATTCAATTATCTGAAGTCGTCACCTAATCCAGATTTGTTTTCTTGGTCAATAAGTAATACATTAAAAAAATATTATTTTCTAACAAACAATATATAATTATTTGAAAAAAGACAGAGAAACAAACATTAACCAACTTCCTGTCGATAAATAACAACATTCAGAATATAGTCATTCATATTCAATAAAAAGAGAGATGAGCCAGATCAGTTCTCCAATCAAAGACGAATGTTGTTTCTCAAATACAGATAATATAAATGAGAGTTTGAATCATTTATAATAAATAGAAAATAAATGTTTTGGGTGACCAAACATAACATCTCAAACAATATGATAATGAAAATGAAGGAATATCTAAACTGTGTGATGTGAACTTCTGAATCGATTAGACACTCAAATATGAGTCAAAGACGTCCCATTAATATCACAGACAAGATTGATGGAATGAGTTTTATTTAGTGCTCAGGGGGACAATGAGCACCAAAAGCTCAAAACTGTTGTCCACCGTTCAAATCTAATTTGATTGGTTCAGATCAAATTTTTTAACTTTCAACTATTTTAAAATATTAGCATTTGAATGTATAAAATAATTAAAGATAGTCTTTTGGGTTAATACCATCTTTAGTGCTTAAAATTTAATTTCTTTTTAGTTTTAATCCCTGAAATGTATTTATATAGTCTCTAAAATTTGAAACCAATGATTTTGGTCCCTGAAATTTAATTTCATTTTAATTTCTGTTCTTAAAATTTGAAACAAGTGGTCCTTGAAATTTAACCTTATTTTGATTTTGGTCATAGTTTCACGGACTAAAAATCTTAAGGCAAACCAAAGTGAAGTCAAATTTTAGGACACAAATCACTGGTTTAAAATTTCAAGAATCAAAACCAAAATGATGTCAAATTTTAATATCAAAACCATTAGTTTCAAATTTCAATAACTGAAACCAAAATAACATGAAATTTGAAGAACTAAAAATGGTTACAGGCTTATAGCCCTAAACTTTTAAATGTCAGTTTTTTCAGAAAAAAAACGGTTTTTTTTACTTAAAAATCATTAGTTGAGAATTTTAAACTTAAATCATTAAAACTGTATATTTGAATGATACATACCATCGTTTTTGCTTTTTTAAATGAGACGAGGATGGAACCAACAATGCAGGATACAGAAACGGACCAGACGACAATGCCGGGACAAAAACGAAGACCCAAATTAATTAGGAATCTTCTGACCCGTTTGCTGGTCAATGCGCTGTTTATTGTTGACCCACCTACTTTTTTTAAAACAAAAAAGGAAATTGAAGTCCTCCTTCCAACCTTTATACGCTACGAGTGCAGCAGTGCGCGAGCCCATAAAAGTGTATGGCAAGAATAATTTGAAAAAGACAAGAACTATAGCCTGCTGGCCCACATTAGTACCATTATATTAATAATTCTTTTAATTTTAAATATAGTACTTAGTTAACTAATTCATATATATATATACACACACACACTACCTCTAGTCATTAATATAAGAGATTGTTTGACGTTTAATTTGGTTTTAAATAGAAGGTTTCAATCTACTCTGTCTTTTATATTTATCTATTTTTTCTAAGACAGTCCTTGTAATAGTTACACATGTTAAATATTCCATCAAATAGTAATTTTAACTAATACACATGATTAGCAAGGATATTCTAGAAAGGATAACACATATTTATTATAAATAACTAACTTAATTAATTTTTCTAATATCTTAATATTAGTTAATTATGTCTTATATTAAAGACCGGAAGTGGTATATAGGTTAGAATATCGTTTTTGTAATGAAAATTTCCTGTAATAAATAGGGGGAGTTTCGCTTGTCAAGGGGGCCCTTTGGGGGGGGTGTCCGGAAAGTATTAAATTTGCTAAAATTCGCAAGCATTTCTAGGTTGTTCTTATCATTTGTTATTGAAATAAAATTATTATTTGTTTAGCTATTTTGCAGTTCTCTACTTAAACTAGTCAATATACATGTACAAATAAATTGTCACTAATCAAGCTATTTTTGTTATTTATGAAGTGAAAGTGGCTTCACTTAGCTATTCTAGTCAATCGTATATCGTAAAGATTAGTAGTTACGATGTTTTAGCGGATCAATAGTTAAATATCTTTTTAGAGATCCATCTCCTGCCACCGTGGCCAGAGATCCGATGGCTAGAACAAGAGCTCCGCCCCAGGAGATTGTTGAAGGTATGATTTTTCATTTTCCTTTTTTTTTTACGTGAACACTATTAAATAAAAACTTAAGTCGATGGGAAAATATGAACAAAATAAAGTTAAAGACAAGACTCGATTATTTTATGCCTTGATTCCTTTATGTACGTCATGGACGGCAGAAATTTATTACTGCTACCATTATGATGGACCTATGAGGGCTCGTTTCGTTCAATACAATGCCTTAGGATTTCTTGTTATAGTGCAAAGCCTTCTTTCAAGTGTTGGTTGGCCCATTTAATTACGTGGTAAAGGATATTATTAGATGCATCAAGATTACTTCATTTGAGGGAATGAGGATTATATTTTTTGAGATATATAATGGGGATCACACATAGAAATAAAAAAATATTATTTACTTTTATCCCAAGACAAAGCCCAAAGAAAAACTAATTTTTTTAATCTGTTTAAATTTGTTAAATAGTTCTCATTTGTGTCCTCCAGCAACGACTTGTCCTCCCATTCGCTTCTTCCTCTTCCTCATTTTTCTTTGGCAACCATCCTCCCATGAAACATGTAAGGGTCTGTTTGGTTCAATACATTGCTCAAATATGCGGTATCAAACAATATTATAAAAATACACACACACACACACATATATATACAATGATAAACTTTGCAATTAAAACTTTAAACGACGTTGTCCCTCCCTTCGAGAAAAGCGTCCTCTTTCTTTCTCATCACATTTCGTAAACAAACCGGATTCAAGGGTCTGGCACGTGAACTTCTTCATATGCGCCCTCTTCTGTTTTAGCAAGGTCTTTTTATCTTAAATATGTCCTGCACAAATCGTTTTTTAAAGATTAATTACCTTTTTTAAAAAAATGTTATTTACTTTAAGAATAAGGATAACTAAGTGGTGTCATGAAATCATTAAAAAATTGGGGTTAGTTTTTTTTTTTTTTTGACCAGGAATTGGGGTTAGTTTTGATTTTGAAACCTCATGTAAAGTCCTTGCACATTTAATAAGTTTAACAACCTCTACCTACCGTTGTTCCATATCAATTTTCTACATTAATGACCATTGTTGTTAAGTTATAATCCTTAGTCAAATCAAAGCTTAACCCTATTTTCTTCTCTCGCCATTTAAGAAAAATAGTGGAGCGCGCAAGCAAATAAATAAATAAATAAAATTATGACAATATTTTTTTGGCCAAAAAATGATGACAATATGGCGGCACCATTTTTTTAGAAAAATATATATTAAATTTTAAAATGACAAATAGGTGATTTGATAGATTTTGATTTGTTAAAACCATTACAAGAGTAGTGAACAAAAATTAGCCAGCATGATTTATTTGTCCTGTTGAAATTCAGCTAGTATATTTTTATCATTTTTCCTTTTTTTTAATTTTTTCCCCCAAAAAGGCCCACAAGTGATGTGCGACCTCAAACCTGCTGCCTTACCAACAACTTGAACTATATAAGGATGTTGTTTGAACATTCCAAAGCTGTCTAGTTTGAAGATTCTGTTTTAAGAACAAGAAACGTAGTGAACATAAATTGTCTTCATTTCATACACAATGAAAGCACTGATCTCACCTGCCACAATGACCATGTGCTAAGGAGAAGTACGACTCATGTTTCATGTAATTTTCAAACTGGGAAAATTAATATGCAAGTTTTTAATTTTTATATAATTTCACTTCATTTTCAATTAAGGTTTTGTAGTTTTTTTTTAATGGATATAATTTCCTTCATTATAGTTACTGGATTACTGGTTCTCATATGACATATCCCCTATAATATGTTGATTCATAAAAGAAACGACGCTAGTCCGTAATAATGACATGCTTTTCGCTCCTCATACACCTGAATTAATTTTGCCCCTTAGATTTAATGAAATCAAATCAATTTGATTACATATTATGAGCATAATAATTTTTATTTTTATGTTGATAATAAATAAATTTTATTTTATTATGTTGTTTTCAAAGCCCATGTTTTGTTACAATTTACTTAATTACCATCAGCATCAACCCTAATAATTAAGATACACCTCTCGTCGTAATTATAAGATTTTATTTGTAAATTACAAATGAAATCTTATAATTAGGACCAAAGATAGTAGTAAGTATTGAGACAAATGTATAAAATTGAAAGAAAAAACTGTAAGGATCTAATAAAAAAAAGTAAGTACATGAACCTTACTAAAAATCAAGTAATACTACAAAGATTAATGAATTAGTTTTCCTTTTAAACTGTCCCTTGAAGAATTAAAACTTGCACATGTTTTTAACCTGACACATATAACTCTTCCGTATGCGTCTACACACACACACACATGTGAATATTACAAATTAATTGTGTATAAATGAATTGAAAAGCAATACCAAAAAGAGAAGAAAAATTACTGTTGTCTGCAAAAAAATAGAAGAAAAATGAGGGAACCAGTTTTAGTGCTTATCCCAGTAATAAACACCATGATATTTATTGCTGCAATAGAATCTATACTATTCAGATTATCACATATAATTTTAGTAGTCTTGATTTAAAATTTTTAATTAATTACTTTTAAACTAAAAATATTTTTTAAAAATTTTACAATTAATAGATTACATCTATTTTGGATTATCTGCCTCTCAAATGAAAATTTTTTTAAAAAATTAAGACAATAAAAAAAATTAAATCTTAGCAGCCTATATTAAATTTGAATAGTTAGAATTTGAAAATTATCATAGTGCTTATCACTGCGATAAGTGCTGAAATTGGTTCTAAAAAATAAGACAAATTTCTCTTTGAAAAAATATTGTGTGATTATATATAATTCAATTTATTATATTCTTTCAAAACGGAAGCAGATTATCATTTTTTCCAATTTTAATTAGTTTGAAATTGACCCAAAAATATTGACCATATATAATCCATTTTAGAATATATATATATATATATATATATAGTTTTGCCTATTGTTCAACAAAAGAAATTTCGTATGGATCCTGTCACGTAGTGTGAAAATAATAGCAATCACTTTGAAAATAAATCTTATCATTCAACTCCAATTTTTCATTTTTATTGAAATTTCCAGACAGTGATAAATGCACTTTCCTTGTTCTTCCACTTCATACTATGTCCCTTCTTGAATTTTCTCTATAAATC
Source organism: Neltuma alba (assembly GCF_004799145.2). NCBI lineage: Eukaryota > Viridiplantae > Streptophyta > Magnoliopsida > Fabales > Fabaceae > Neltuma > Neltuma alba. The sequence continues at coordinate 43,256 of NW_021632132.1, read as the reverse complement.
ATCGCTCGTCTAATTTCTACTCATGATGAAACACATGAGAGGTTTATTACTACCTCCTGTCCTAAATATAAAAGCTAGTTGACTTATTTGAGTAAATTAAAAAAATAAATTAAATTAGTTATTTGTAATAAACATGTGTTGTCTTCTCTAAACTATCCTTACTAATCAAGCGTATTGGTTAGAATTACTATTATTAGAAAGACTACTTCGAAAAAAATAAATAAATATGAAAAACAAAATAGATTAGGATCTTATATTTAAAAACAAAATTAAAACTAAACGAGATTTTATATTAAGAATCGGAGGTAGTATGTTACTATATGGCAGGAATTATATTATTGGCTTTTCATTCCATGTGAGTCACGCGTTTGACCGACATGCCTACACGCACACAGACGTGTTTTTGTCCCCAAAAGAAAATGAGCTACTATTGACACCAAAATTAATTAGGCTTCAGAAACAAACTAAATGATAAATTTTCTAGATGAAAAATTTTCATTGCGTAAAGCTTGAAATTGGTAAGGAATCAATATATAACTGATGAGAGATAAAATGTAGACTAATTCCGGCGTAAGAAACTTTCTGTGTGTGTGTGTGTGTGTCTGTGTGTGTGTGTGTGTGTGTGTGTGTGTGAAATAGGTAAAAGGGAAATGAAGGTATAAATATAAGTAATGTTATAGAACAGAAATATTTTTATATATTTTTTGACAGTGTGCACTTTGTGTAATGATTAATGATTAATGGTAGATAAATGAACACTATAGATTTTTCTATTAATTTTAATTTGATTGTTATCTTTTACCAGTAATTGTTATTTGCATTTAATTTTGGGATTGCAATTAGAGGTTCTATAATTAATTCATCAGGTTAGGTTGAGGTCTATGAATAGCATCTCAACGTATTTGTTTCGTATTCCTCTCCGATTCCTTTCTTCTTCAAAGTCTCTTCCTCTTCCTCTTCTCTTTCTCACACTCTTGCTGTCTTTCACCTCTTCGTCCAACGCAACTCACCCTAAATTGATTACATACACCAGGTTTAATGCATCTCACCCAGAATTATTTCATTACAAGTATAATCCAAATTCGCTCAGGTTGCTCTTTAGTTAGATAGAAAACGAAAATGATAAGCTCACAAATTTTTTTAATACATAGTTTATCCCTCAATGTATATTTCTTCGAATGTTCTTCATCTTCATGATTCACGCACGCGCACACACACACGCATGTGTGTGTGTGTATTGTGTTGCATTGACAAGCATTGATCAACTTTCCTTTTTTCATTATGCAACGAATTTTTTTTTCTTTTTATGCTTTCCTTTGATTGCTTAATTATTCTCTTCATCAATCTCAAATTCTTTTAACACTACACACAAAACAAATATTCTAATTAGCCATAATCAACTAATAAATTAGATTGAAATAATTTAAGATTATTTTCATAATCAGAAATTCGATTCTAATATTTTTATATAAAATAAAAAGCCAATTCTTATATATAATTAGTAGCAGAAATAAAATGCATCACATGTTTTAATTTATATCCAGTGAATTTCATTTTCCTTAATTTTCCACTTACGTGGCTTTCAAGGCTTGTGATTTCTTAACTTATTACCTTTCGTATTATTAATAATTTTGTATAATTATACGATATTCGTTATCAATTTTAATTCAAAATTACCTATATTTAGGTTATAAATAGAAAAATTTCTCTCAATTACCATAACTTTTTCTATTTAAAATATTTGAATTGGAATTTGGAATACATAACCTTATTCAAAAAGAAAAATCAAGGTCTCTTGTTCTATCCCATTGTATTTAATTGGTTCAAGTTATTACTTTAACTTGTCTCCTTGTAAATAAAACCTTGCTCATCAACAAGATCTGACTAATAATCAGCAGATAGTTGAATCTCTTTAGCATATCAGCTGTTTGATTTCTTGTTATATATGTAAAAAAACAATATTAGAGAGGAAAAATATATTTTTGTGATCTTTATCGATGGAAAGAAATAATTTATTAGCTATTAGCTGGCAGATATCTTTGAATAAAAAAAAAAAAACAGAGAAGAAGAAGCTTTGATCATTTCAGAATATCAATCATATACTCTGATTATAATAAGAAATTATATTGACTGGGAGGAAATATTATTAGTCATTATCTTATTTTTTTTAGCAATATTATCCCAAATATTTAATCAATCTAATTTCTGAATCCCTACGTATCAAATTCCCACATCTTTCTGGCAGAAAGAAAGGAGAAGAAGAGAAAGATAGAAAGAAAATTAAAAGAATGAAGACTGCCACGTACATTCATGGCATAAATAATAAAATGTAGATAATCAGCTATGATAATGATTTTAAAAAATATAAGCATAAAGACAATAATATAATTAATAATTCCCTATTTAAAAAATTCTCTTTATTAATAAATTAATAAAGAATTATTTGATATGGAAGTTGAAAATCAGAAATATTAATTGATTGTATTGATCAAATTAGTTTTTTCCCAACCGTGTTTTTTTTAACTTGTAAAACGAAATAGATAATATTTATAGTTATTGTTTTAGTTAAATTATTTACATTTTTATATTATTTAAGAATGCGACTTCTTTTTTTTTTTTTTTGCCATAAAATGCGACTTGCACTTGTTATACAGTTTTCTTTAAAATATTTTTATATACTCCTCCGGTCCTTAATATAGGAGCCAATTATTGAGTTAATTTTGGTCCTAAATATAAGACTCATTTATTATATTTATCAATTTTTTCTAAATTACTCTTATGGTATTATGAAAAATGATTATGATATTTTAAGAAAAACGTGTTATATTTCTTATAATTAACTAATTTATCTAACTTTTTTAATCTAATTAAATTAATTAAATTAATTTTATATTAAGAATCGGAGGACTATTAAATCAGCACGAGACGCTGATTCTGACCAAAATCGGTCACGGCCATTTTCGAGGAGCGTTTTTGACTTTAGTTGTGCCGTCTCTTTCGAGTTGAGCATTTGTTCATTTCTTATCCCAAAAGCACCTTTGTGGTTTAAAACGTGACAAAAAAGAGGTCAAATCTAACATTGACACCGGCCACTTACTATTAATTTTAGAGGGGGGAAAAAAACGGTTGGCCAACCCCATTTAAATGCAATGAAATACTCGAACTCTAAACTGGTCCAGTAAATTTTAAAAAAATTAAAAAAAATGAAATTACGAATACGAAGTCTGGAATCGAAAATTCCTGCAAAAGTATATTGTTATTTATGTGTTAAGTGCAGTCACAATTCATTAAAATATAAAAAATAATTTTAATTTGAGATTTTCTAATTTTCAATTTCTTGTAAAATTTTCTCAATATTAAATTGGGAATCAATTTGAGATTTATGAATGTTGTGTCTTTTACTCCCTCCGTTCCTTATTATAAGAGACAAATAACCGAAGTACGTTGATCAAAAAAACAGTTAAAATTAGTTAAGAACAATTAATATGTAAAAAGTATAATTTTTTTTCCAAAAATGCCCTCATTAATAAGGAGAGAGAGCATGAGAGAGAACAATTAAATTATTAAAAGAAAAGAGAAGTGAGAGGGAGAGAGAGTGTGAGTTGAAGATAATAAATATGGGTAAGATAGTAAATCAAACACAAAAAAGTAGAGACAACTTGTAAGTGTCTCTTATATATAGGAACATGCCATAGACATCAAATGTCTCTTATAATAAAGAACGGAGGGAGTACCATATTACCCCTCAATTTTTCTCCTTTCAAAGGCCACTATCGACAACTGGCTGCCACGCCACTGATGACTGGAGGAGTTTTCATATTATAACTTCTTCTTCTTCTTTTTTTTTTTTTTAAACATTTATAAAGATTGAACTAAAGCCTTGTTTAGCTCGACTACGCAACTTCTGAAAAGTTGCCCATACATGCATATAAAAAAGTTGCCGCGTTGATTTTTTATTTTTTTAAAAATTATAATTATGTTTTTTTAAATCTTTTTTTTTGTTTGAAAAGTAAAAACATGGAAAAGTAGAATATATTTGAATTTAGCACAGGAAATTACTAATCTAATTGCGAGAAAAGCGTGTGGCTTAATTAACTTTTGGAAAAAATCGAATCTTTGGGCAAATAAAGTAGGAAAAATAGAGGATAAATTCCAATAAAATAAGACATATTTCACTACTTTTCGGATCTATCTCTAACCAAGCAATTCAGTATTAAAATTTTTCATTCAAACCTAGAGTACTATCAATTAAATCCGCTAACCTTGTAATCTTTGTTTAGTGTATATTCAATGTCTTTCTTATTGAAATTAAATGCAACTTAAAAACCGTTGAAAACGACAAGTCCAATACATATATTAATGCTACGTGGCAGTACATTTAATTAAAATCAAAGGACGGTGAGAAATACAACTAAAAAACAAATGCAACATATATCTTTTGGTTGTTAAGTTTTTTTTTAATTATCCCTCTCCAAGACTCCCACGCAGTCAAACAAAGAAATACAATAGAAAGGATCAAACTAAGTTATCGTACGCACAATAAAGAAGCTCCCATTAATCTTTTAAGAAATACTACCTCTGGCCCTTAATATAAGACCCCATTTGACTTTTTGTTTGGTCCTAATTATAAGACCCCAATCCATTTTGTCTCTTATATTTATATATTTTTTTTCAAGATAGTCATTCTAATAATAATAGTTCTTGCCAATACACTTAATTAGCAAGGATATTTTAGGAATGACAACACTTATTTATTACAAATAACAAATTTAACTTACTTCCTTAATCTCCTCAAATAAGTCAATTGGGTCTTATAATTAGGACCGGAGGTAGTACTACAACTACTCCATGCTGTGCAATACTCCGCCTTTCTATTTTCGGTCAACTGTTCAATAAATATATTCTTTATGTTGAATTTGAAAATTGTGCGCACACTATATATGTTGCTTTATTATTTTAATGGAACATACATACATATATATATATATATATATATATAATCCCTCTTAATTTGACACATAGGGACAATCTTCCAACGAACGGATTTTGTTTCGTTTCTTTTCTTTTTTTTAATATTTTGCTCATACCGTTTTTGTTTACAATTTTTGAGAATAAATGGAATTCCAAGTTGATAATAATGCGGACTTGTGGAATAATAGATACATATGTAGATTTGTGATGTAGTATTTATATTTCTTTTCTTAGAATATTTCAAGTTGTAAAATTAAGGAATATATTTGAAGTTGGTGGAAATGTTCATATATTACTAGAAGAATGTCACTACTTGCCCTTAGGAAAAAAGGCCCAGGCAACAAGTTTTAAAATGTAGCCTATTTATCCTTTTAGCTAAACATTAGGTAAGGACCCTATCGTTTACCAAAAAATGGTTTGATAAAGAAGGAAGAGAGAAGGGAAACTACAATACATAACATTCCAAAAAGAATGTTCATGTTGGAAGAAACCACGGCCAAAAACATGCACATTCAATGAGTTCAAGCAAACAGACGGCCAAACAAAGAGGCAAATGATGAACTTCATGAATAGGGGGCATAATTTGTAATTTTGAAACAATAAATTTATTTTTATAGAGTGATAATCAAAAGACTATCTATATTTTAAATTTTGTTTCTATTAAAATTAAAAGAATAATCATCACTTGAATAATGAGCTCCCAAACTCAGTATTGATTAGACTATGGTATGCATGTATGTAGCAAAAACACAGAAAGAGATCATCACTATAATTCCATAAATTAAATTAATTATCTTTATAACATTATATAAATTAAGAAATTTAATTAGGATCAGATAATATTTTTCAAATTTTAAAAATTATCCTAAATAAAGTTAATTAGCTATGTGAAGTTGTTTGACTTTTTTTTATAAGCTTTATTTTAGATTTGTTGCATCATTTAATGCATTACCTCCATTTTTACCCTTAATTAATTAATGTTTTTCTGATTTCTTTTATTCATTCTCCTTCTCTTTTTTCACTCGTTCTCTCTCCACCTCACCCCCTCCACAATTGTATCTTCTTCTTTTCTTAATATTTACAAATCATTCTCGTATTTTTCCTTCGTTCTCCCTTTCTAATGACAATTAAATAAAAATAAAATTGAAAAACAAGCATTAAATGTACTACAAGTAACTTACATTTAGGATCAAAATTTTTTCCTACAAATAAGTTATATTTAGGACTAGAGTGACGTGTGTATATAAATATATATATATATATGAATATTTTTTAAGGAAATAATGGTTTTTCCCTGGCAACAAAGAAAATGATGGTCTTGATTCTCACAAATAATTGTTCACCACCTTTCTTGACATAACAATTACTTAACTAATGTGGATGGATACAAAAAGGTTGAATAGATTAGTTAATTTAAAACAAAACACTGACATAATCTGTTTAAAATTTTTATATATAACATAATTATAGATTATATATTAATTTATAAGTTAGTTTAATTAGTTTAAAAAAATAATAAATATGAAAAATGAAACGAATCAAGATTTTATATCTAGAATAAATCCATTTTTCAACTAACTTTTGTATGCCAGGGGTTGATTTCTAGCATTTAAATCCAAACGAGCCTATTATAAGTCATAGCCATCCATTATTAGTAGTATAGTGGTTAACACGAATATTTCCAAAATTAGATTCTATGACTAGTGGGTCCCTCTTGCTACCTAAACCTGTCCTAACCCGTTAATATTATATTTTCCACCCAAAAATAAAGTAAAACGATAGCCATCATTTCGTTACTTAATTACTAATTAATCCATTCTCTGTCTCACGTGGTTTAGTTCCCTCTATGGTCATCCTTAAATAATAATCATTCCGGAAAACTACTATTTTTTTTGCCAAGTGGAAAACCACTATCATAAAAAAAATTATAAAAAACCATTTATTATATGAAAAAACTTATGTCAAATTTCTTATAGCTATCATATCAAGTTCTCTCTAAGCACACATTGCTATGTATCTTTTTTTTGTTTTATGTGAATTTATAATTAAGTACTATTAAATGTTAATATTTAAAAAGCAAGATACATGATTATGTGTGATAAATGAGCTTCACATCATAACACTCAAAAAAAAAAAAAAGAGCTTGACATCATAATAAATATATGAAACTTGACGTAATATTATATATATAAATATTTTTAGTTTTTGTGCGGCTCAAATTCTTCATCCAGTTTTAATAAAACATAGTAAAATCCTGTCACTGACAAAGTATTATTGAGATAAAAATCCTTCATATATTTGCTTTTTAATTTACTCATTTCATTTCGTTAAAATGATAAAAATAAAAACAAGGAATAAAATATTAATTATTGTAAATTTTGTTGACAAATATTGAAAGGCAAAATATATTTTTATTTAACTATATAAAAATAATAATAAAAAAATCGAAATATCCTCATCATCTAAAGGTAAATAAAGCCCACTCCTTTCGCTTTGCATCTCCGTAATATCAACGAACTGGCTTTTCTCCCGTAAAAATATTTTTTTAGAAGTACCCAATGCTCAGCAAGCTGCACTTTATACTATTATTTAGTAGTACTTATTGTCTTAAACTAATTTTTAGTATACTTAGTATCCTACAGTATTTTTTCAGTAATGACACCTAATATCCTAAAATTAGTTTAGAATACTTCGTGCTACTAAAAAAAATATTTCAGATCCATTTTGCTAGATACTGAGTGTTATTGAAAAAATATTTCATGGTGTTAAATGCTCTAAAAATTATTTTAGGATATTAGATGCTACTAAAAATATATCAGAATGATGGATATTAGTTTAAAAAAAAGAGGTTAGCCTCCATCTGAAAAATATTTTTGAATGCCAGCTGCATTAAAAATTATTTTAAAATACTAGATATTATTGAAAAATATTTTAGAGTAACAGATATTAGTTTGAAAAGAAAAAAGGTTTGATCAGCCTCCATTTTCATATTCACAACTGTGTAATTTTGGGTAGAGGTGGAGAAGAGGACGGTAAGAGTAGAGAAGGAAAGCCATTTCCGAAATGTCAAAACCAACACCAACCATACTTGTTTAGTATATCCATATTATCAACCGGGAGGTGTAGTTGAGCGGTGGGGGCTCATCCTTCCTTAACCAAGTGTCAAGGTTTGATTCTCTCCTTGAGCACGGAAAAGCTTTAAAATCCCGGGCCAGCTGTTCCACCCATCGAGGTGCCTACAAGTCAGCGAAGGGATTAGTCATTGAATCCGTTGGTGGATACCCTGATGTTTCATTAAAAAAAAAAAAGAAGTATATCCATATTATCTTTTGAAATTTTAACTGAGACTTTTTATAATTTATAATTATATGTCTATACAAAGAGATTTTAATTAATTTATTTTTAATGTTTCTCAAGAATCAAAATCTTTAATTTTTGATATTTAATTGAATTTTTTTTCAAAAAAATTTGAAAGGCTTGATTTTTTTTATCTCTACTCATACGGTGACACCTTATCCTGACGTTGTCAATTGAGTTTTTTTCTGGAAAAATTGCAAATAAAAACCCCCCAAATATGTAATTTTTTATTTGGGACTTCCAATTTGAAAAATAGTTTCAGATAACCCGGTCCCAAATTGTAAATATGAAATCATGGTGAAATGTTTGAAATGCCCCTCAACTAAATGACAAGTTGATTATGAGAAATGACAATTTTATTTTAACGAATGAAAACTTCAGTAGACCAAATCACAATTTGGTTGAGGGTATGCCAAATGACAAGTTGACTATAAAAAAATGACAAGTTCACTTTAACGAATAACAATTTCAGCAGATCAAATCACAATTTAGTTGAGAGGTATCTCAGACATTTTATCAAAATTTCATATTTATAATTTAGGATCGGGTCTTTATTTACTATTTTTCAAATTAAGAGTCCCAAATCATAATTTTATATATTTGGGGATCTTTATCTGTAACTTTCCCTTTTTTCCCTTCTTTTTTTTTTTTTGGCTTCGTCACCAATTGAGCTCATGTGGCTAATTTTTACTCTTCCGATTTTAAATATAAGACTCATTTTATAGTGTAAATTATACTACAAAATAGATCTTATATTTATATTACAAAATAGGTCTTATATTTAAGACCGGAAGAGTCTTTTAAAAGAGTCTTTTAAAGACATTTACTTTATTTTTAAAATGCACATAAACCTCACAGCGAAAGTTTTTTTTTTTTGGCCAAAAACCTCACAGCGAAAGTTAAAAATTAAATTATAGAGTGTATGTAGGTTTTATAAACAGAAAAAAATAATACCTCATAATTTTAACAAATTTGAAAGACTTAATTTTAAAATTTTCGGATTGAAATGTTATTATGCTACTGTTTATTTAGATTTTGGCCAAAAAACTTTTTAACAATCATTTTCTGGTTTCGAAATCTGTCACTTTCAAAATGTTATTACTGGGTGGGAGCCACTAGGGTCAATGATTAGTCATAATTCCATATAATACAAAATTTAATTATTATTCTATTTTTCCTGGAAAAAATTATAAATTCACAAAAATACCGGCACACCCTTTTTATAAAAGTTGATTTATGAATTTCAACTTGTTCCTCAATCCCATATGGCGTCATTGACAAACCGGATTCAAGTCTTTATTTTCTCCCAAAATTCGCACCTAAAAGCGTGTCTGGGCAATGGAGATTCACCACCTAAAACTGGACCATTCCCTTCTCTCTCTTTCGTTTTCAGCGCCACACTTCATTGAAACTTCTTCATCTTCATTATCTTCTTCTTCTTTGTTGATTATCACTCTGTTTTCGTCATGCCCGTTTTCAGAACACCAACCAGAGACATGGGTCTGACACCCAGAACTATACTTTTTCGTCTTCTATTCCCATTCTTCTTCATTCTCTGTGTCCTTACTCTGTTGTCACATGCAGCGAGTTCCATCACCCGAGGCAAATTGATCAGAGACGGACCGGACGGTGACACTCTACTCTCAGATGAACTCAATTTCGAACTAGGATTCTTCAGTTTTGATAACAACAGCTCATTGAGATACGTTGGAATTTGGTACTACAGGATTCCCAGAGCAGAATACATATGGGTTGCCAACAGAGACGAACCCATCAAAGGCAGAGTAGGGGTTATAACAATTGAAAGCGATGGAAATTTGGTCATCTTCGACGGAGATAAGAATCGAGTATGGTCGAGCAACGTACCGGACTCCAAGAATAACACAGAAGCTGTTCTTCGAGATGATGGAAACCTTGTTCTTTCCACCACGGATGATGAAAACGAAATATGGAAAAGCTTTGATCATCCAACCGACACGTTTCTTCCTGGTATGACCATACCGGTGGATCCTTCAAAGGGTGAGATTCGATCTTTCGTGTCATGGAAATCTCGCACAGATCCTGCTCGAGGAAATTTCTCAATGGGAATTGACCCGCGAGCATCAACCCAGATAGTGATTTGGGAAGGAGAAAAAAGGAGGTGGAGAAGTGGGTATTGGGATGGAAGAATATTCACAGGAGTTTCAAACATGACAGGAAGTTATCTCTATGGATTCAGACTGAACACTGATGAAAATGGAGAAAGGCATTTAGCTTATACCCCACTGAACATCACTGACAAGGTGAGGTTTCAGATAGGTTGGGATGGATTTGAGAGGCAATTCAAATGGAACGAGGGTGAGAAACAGTGGGTAAGAACACAGGAAGAGCCATATAACAAATGTGAGATTTATAACAAGTGTGGGAGTTTTGCAGAATGCAGTTTGGTTTCTCCAATGAAATGTTTTTGCATAAGAGGGTTCGAACCAAAGGAAGTGGATGAGTGGAATAGAGAGAATTGGTCTGGTGGGTGTAAGAGGATGACACCATTGAAGGCTGAGAGGAAAAAGAACAGTAATAATGCTAGTTCTGTTGCTGCAACAGAAGTGGATGTTGAAGAAGATGGTTTCTTGCAGCTGCAATGCAGGAAGTTGCCTGATTTTGCCATCTTGGTGGGTTCTCAGGACAAGAAAGATTGTGAAAGTTATTGCTTGCAGGATACGAATTGTACTGCATATACTTCTGTTAATGGAATTGGATGCCTGATTTGGCATGGCGAGCTGCATGATATTAAGCACTTTGTGGGTGGAGGAGGAAATACACTCTATATTCGCCTTGCTCATTCTGATTTAGGTAAGGTTAAATACCTTTATATTTATATCTTCTTATGATCAATCAAGTTTTGTTTTAGAAAGTCAGTATATCAGTGAATCTTCTTCTATGTTTTCAATCAACAAGAAAAGCCTTGGTATCTCTGTTGTAGATTGTGTAAGTTCAAATTTTCCCTAGTGCGTTAAAGTTATTTTGGAAAGGACTTATTGCCATGATTGAGTTCATGTTGAAAAAATTTCACCATCTCAGCAGTCAATGGACCATTTATTTCACTTCTATTAATATTATTATTATTGATGTGAAGGAGTATATCACTTTTTAATGTTAAGAATTTCAAACAATATCTTTCTAGTTTCTTTTGATAGTCAGGTTGTGATTATTGTATATGAATTCTATTTCTGCAAATAAAGGTGATGGCAAGAAGAAAATCAAGATTGTGATAATATTTGCTATCGTGTTGGGGTCAATCTGCGTTGGGATCTCTCTTTGGCTAGTGTGGAGGTTCAAGAGAAGAAAAGGTAAAACATTCATTTCCCCAATTATTTTTCCCCCTCTGATGGAATAATATATGGGTGTGTGTGTGTGTGCGCTTCTTGCTATTCAACTCATGTATGCTTCTCCATTCTGTTTCTGCCGGCAGTTTCTGCAGTTTCATGCTGTAAAACAAGCGATATTCCAGTTTTTGATACTACAAGAAGCAAGAGCAGACAAGTTTCAGCAGAACTTTCAGGATCAGCTGAACTGAGTTTGGAAGGTCATGAACTAAGTGGACCAGAACTTCCATTATTCAATTTTGATTGTATTGCAATAGCGACAGACAATTTCTCAGAGGAAAATAAGCTTGGGCAAGGAGGATTTGGTCCTGTCTACAAGGTGAAACTGCTTCTGTGGGCTTTCCTCTTTTCGGAATGTAAATTTGAATAGGATCTGATAAAGTTTTCTTCATTCATTTTAATAGGGAAAGCTTCGTGGGGGCGAGCAAATAGCTGTCAAGAGGCTTTCAAGAAGATCTGGGCAAGGCCTAGAGGAGTTTAAGAATGAGATGATGTTGATCGCCAAATTACAACATAGAAACCTTGTTAGGCTTTTAGGATGTTCCATTCAAGGGGAAGAGAAGTTGTTGGTATATGAATTTATGCCAAACAAAAGCTTGGATCACTTTTTATTTGGTTCGTTTTTCTCTGTTTTGCCCAGTCTTTTATATTCTTTCTGTCTTTTCTGAGTTATTAGGTATTGAAAAAGAAAGCTAACTACACAGTTTAATGATGGATTGTTCTTGTATGTTTTTAATACTTCTTGTAGATCCTATCAAACAGCAACAACTAAACTGGACTAAGCGCTTTGAAATCATCGAAGGGATTGCAAGAGGGTTGCTTTATTTGCATCGGGATTCAAGACTCCGAATAATTCATCGAGATTTGAAAGCAAGTAATATTCTTTTGGATGAAGATATGAATCCAAAAATTTCAGATTTTGGACTCGCTAGAATATTTGGAGGAGGCCAAAGTGAGGCGAACACTACTAGAGTAGTTGGCACATAGTAAGTATGCTTTTGGTTTTCCCTTCAAACCAAACCTTCCACTTTTAAATCCTTTCTTGGAGCTAGACTAACCTCAATATAAAACCATGAACTTGCAGTGGCTATATGTCCCCGGAGTATGCAATGGAAGGTCTATTCTCAGTTAAATCAGATGTCTATAGTTTTGGTGTATTATTACTTGAGATTGTAAGCGGTCGCAAAAACACTAGCTTTCGTCATTCTGATGACTCAAGTCTCATAGGATACGTAAGTAACTGCTATTCAAAAACTACTCACCAACTTTTCACCAACATGTGATATAGCATTGAGAAGTTGATAACATCTTTCTTGAAGTTATCACCTTGTGTAAATTCCTTCTGTGCAAGGAGAGTCATTTTCAAATTGCATAGCTGAAAGTTATATGATGGAATATCCACAGGCTTGGCATCTTTGGAATGATCATAGAGCAATGGAGCTTGTTGATCCTTCGATTTGCGATTCGAGTCAGAAGAACAAGGTTTTGAGATGCATAAACATAGGGATGCTGTGTGTGCAGGATTCAGCAGCTCATAGACCAACAATGTCTTCTGTGGTGTTGATGCTAGAAAGTGAAGCAGCCAATCTTCCTTTGCCAAGACAGCCTTTGCTTACTTCCATGAGAAGACGATCAGAAGACAGAGATTTTTACATGGAAGGTCTTGATGTTTCCTTGAATGAACTTACAGTTACAATGGTGGTAGGAAGATAGAACTATCTGCATTTTAACTTTCCTTTTGTATCAGCTTTGTTTGCTTTTCACTTTCTCTCCATGAACAAAAGCAGGTACATATATATACACATACACACATTATATTTCTTTTCCTTTCATACTCTCCTTGTAACTGACTTCAATGTATATATTTATCCATTTTTGAGACTGTATATCAGAATTTTGTGAGAGATAGTTTTAATTCATTTTTATGTGTTACGCTATCAATTATGTGTAAGCTAAGCATAGACCTAACGAGTTCAAGAGCGCTTACGAAAATGCGTATAAATTATTTATTGATGAGGTTTTGACATTAGAACTCACATTTTGCTGTTATAAATTTTTATCTTCTCAATTTGACATCTGGTTTAAATTTTAATTTATAGGGCATTAACACACTAAATTTATTTAAGATGTTCATAAAAATGACAATTAAGAACCTTATTATGTCAGTAATTCCCATTACGTATTTAATTATAAAATTTTAATGAATGACCACTAACCAACATATTCTCAATTGGTTTTTTTGGTTTTCCCACGTGATCTGTTTGAAATTTGTGACTATACGCGATTTGAATAGCCAAAATAAAAATGATTAATCTAAATAGTTAGATTAATATAATGATTAGAAATTAGAATTGAGACCAATCAAGAAACTTCATAATGATTATTCAAAATTGGGTAGACTTCGTCTTCATTCATTGAATGTATCTTATTATTATTCCTTTATTCCATCAACCAAGAGGTAGATATGAGAAGTTTATTTTAATCTTAAAGCAAAACCTCGATACATATTGTTCTCCATATTTATTTCTTTTTTCACAAACTATTTTTATTGATTGAACAAAAATTACAAAATTGATTATTTAAAAATTGAATATTAAAAGTGTTAAGAATGGGTACCTAAAATATGAAAAAGGAGTGATAAAAAATTAGTCGTAAAATATTTTAAGGCCAAAATTGAATTACAGAATACTTTAGTTAACTAGATGAACTTTAAAAATTAAAAAAAAAAACTTCAAGATATTAGATGTACTATAATCTTTTTTTTATTATTATTATTATGCATACATAATCTCGTAATGTAAACAATCACATTCAAAACCTTATCATACACTAAATATGAACACCTCTTTTAATAAAAATTAGTCCCTTCTACTAGTAATTTGTTTTTAAGAGAGAGTAATGTATCATAATGTCAAATATTTTGGATTTGCTTGAATTTACTATCAATAAACACATTCATGTAAATTGAGGCAAAGCTTTTTTCATATATTTACTATGTATTCTGTAAATCATGATCGAAAAGCTTCTTATAGGCCATTTCAAACACATCCTTTTTGTTGACTTTTTTTTTTTTATAGAAACCAATGGTGCTTTTGGGCTTTTTATTGAACGTTATTGTGACAATTAATAATAATGGGACAAGACGTGCCTCAAAATTTATTAGCTGAAAGATCCCATAAGAGTTGGCCCAAAAAAAAAAGGGGATTCAGCCGAAAAAGGACACATCCCATGAGCTATTGGGCCTAAATTTTAATCCCATGTTTTAAATAATGCTCATGGGAACAGTGGAAGAATAATAAACCGTTTCTATAACTTACATAAATTATTTATTCAAATGAATAATTAAAGAGTAAAATACGAGGACCTTCAGTCAATTTTATTAAAATTTCACTATATTCTTACTTTAATATATATATATATATTTGTCTCACTCTAATCAAAATACATACTATATATATGCACGCTTATCTTACTCTTTGAAATATTTTAGGACCCGTTTGACCGTTTGAATCATGACTTCCCACCTCATGATGAACCATAATTACCCCCCTCCCTCATAAATATTATTGACCTCTTTCCCCCTATACATTTTTAGCCATTTTATTTTTGTTTTTTTTCTCCTTTCTTCTCCACTTCTGTCTCATCCCTTCCTTTCTAGTAGGGGTATTCAAGGCTGGTCCGTCCTAATCGGCCCGTTCTGGGTCCGACCTTATTAGGATAAGACAGACCCGTCTTGAAATTTTTTGGAACGGGACAAACCGAGACAGGACAAAAAAGGAACTAGGACAGGACAAGACGCGGGACGAGGTCATCCCGTCCTGGTTCCTTTTTTTTTTTATCCTATTTATATAATTTTTTTATTTTTTTTAAGATTTGAGACTATTGTATGGAATTATGGATATATTTATTTAGAGCTTTTATATTTGTTGATGATTTGAGGTTATTGATGATTAGAATTTTTAGCAAGTTTTTATTGTGTTAAAAGCTTTTGTTTAGAGTTTTTAATGACTATTATATGTAATATTTTGGGCTTTTGTTTAAGAGTATCGAAACAAATAAAAAAGAAAATAAAAAGATGTTTTTATAAGGCCTAAGCCCAAAAAACTATAATTAAAAAAAATCAGAGTTTATTTAAAAAATTAAAAAATTTTAAAAAAATACATTAGGGCGTCCTGGATCCGTTTCATCTCAACCGGGATCGAGACAACACTAGGACGGGCCGGGACACGGGACAAAAAATCTGTCCCGTTACTGTTCATTGGGACGGAACCAAGACAGGCCTGTCCCTATCCCAATCCATCCCGCGAATAGCCCTACTTTCAACAAGCTCTTAGAAATTATACTCGACAATATAACTGGGAATACAAGCTAACCCGCAAGTTGCAGGCCAGCCTGTCATAACCTGAGGGTTATGCGGTGCAGGTTGGAGCAGCCTACATTTTGGTAGGTTAGAAAAATCCCAACCCTAACTCGCTACAGCGGGTTGGTGGGCAGGTGGCCTGCTGGCCATCTTTTTTTTTTTTTTATTCTCAATTTTTAAATCTTATTTTTATTTAATTTTTTTAAATTAATAAATGGTGATGTAAAATTTTAAAAGCAATCACAAGTATAAATTATGTTTAACCACACTTAAAACAGTCAATACAAATATAAAACAATACATTACTACATGATTAACATTTAACATCAACTCATCAAGTGATAAATTTAATAATTTTTTCTGTAGAAATGTGATGTTTGATACAAAATACTATCTCTTAATAAATTAGAAATGTATTTATCTATTTTTTTTTTTAAAGTTCATTCACCATGTTTTTCTAAAACACTTTTTTTCTGTAATAAATATTGTCTTATATTTGATTATAGTTATTAAATTTTTGCTATAAATACAGTATGCTTATTTTTAAACAATATTTTTTTTGTTTACATATGTATTATGTAGCATGAAAATTGGAATGTAAATGAGAGAAGAAAATTTTTAAATATAACAATATATTATTTATGTGAAATTTTTTTTTTAAAAAAAAAGGTAGCGGGTTAAGTGGGCCAACCTACCAACCTGCAGGCTAGCTCGCCACAACCCATGGGTTATGCGGTGCGGGCTAGAGCGGCCCGTACTTTGGCAGA
Organism: Neltuma alba; assembly: GCF_004799145.2. NCBI lineage: Eukaryota > Viridiplantae > Streptophyta > Magnoliopsida > Fabales > Fabaceae > Neltuma > Neltuma alba. The sequence continues at coordinate 26,436 of NW_021632132.1, read as the reverse complement.
TTGGCAAAATGCCAACCCTAAGCCGCTCTTTCATGGTAGGTTGGCGAGCTGGCCTACAGACCCCAACCTATATTTCCGGTTCTACTCGATAGAAAATTAAATAGAAGAGAGGTAGAGAAATGTGTATCGAGTTGGATCCATATTAGGGTCAGGGTCAAATTTCTCTAAGCTTTGGAGGTCAAAGCACCCACAAAGAGAAAAAGAGAGAGAAGAGAAAGCTAGATAACTCTGTGATTGGGGCGAGAAGGAAGTGGGAGAGATACGTCCTACGTAGATATATACTACCTCCAATTTTTTACATAAGAACTAGTTGACTGATTTGAGTAAATTAAAAAATTTTCTTAAATTAGTTATTTGTAATAATTAGGTGTTGTTTTTCCTAGAATGTCCTTGATAATCATGTGCATTAGCTAAGAATTATCATTTGATGGAATCTTTAACATATGTAACTACTACAAGGAATACGTTGAAAAAATGGTTAAATAGAGAGATACAGTGGATCGAGATTATATTTAGGATCAAATTAAAAGTTAAACTAGCTTATATATTAAGGACTAGAGGAGGTATATATGAATGTGTAATTTCTCTAATTTATTATAATATTATTTTTTGTTCGCCCCTCAATCAACAATCTCAAAATTAATGTTGATTAATTTTCTATTTAGTAATCTTTCTTATTCCCTAATTCTCGCATAGGAATTAATGATTATTTATTTCTCATTTAGTTAGGTTTCTCATTTTCTCTAATTAAATAATCCAACTAATCAAGGACGGATCTAAACATGAAATCCAACAACAATAAATATCTATATCTATCTCCCGCCCTAAAATCAAAGTTAAGAATAATTTTGTCCACTACACTCTATTATATAAAAATACTTGAAAAATAAACTAAAATCAATTTTTTCCTCACTCTAATAAAAACCAGCAATGTGGCTAAAATGCCATTGCTCTTTTTTCATTTAACCGGAAGCTAAAAGTTCTTATAGTGACTTATAAATTCATGACACCCTCGTATTGGTATTTCAATTCCTACCTATGTTTTGCGCGAGATATTTGTATGAACGGAACACCAAAAACCAAAATCACCAGAAATACATGGTCAAAAGGCAATAAGAAAAACATTAAGAGAACTAAATATAAATTGATATACACTGAAGATTTACAGAGAAATGGTATATAAACAATAGAAATTGTGTTTATCTTATTACTAGAGTATATTCATATTTGAATAAAAATGAAAATTAGAATACTATGTCGTGTGTGCAATATTGGGGAGATGGGGTAGTAACTGTGCTCACTACAAGACATGGACCTTTGTTATGTTTTCTTGTTTTGTTTCTTGATAAATGATTATCATGGGCCTATTATAAAACGGCGGAGCCACAATTGTAAATTGATTTTCTATTGTTCAATAACACGGAGTGTTATTTGTTTGTGTCCAACAAGAAATATGAAGGGCTTCATACTATGTGGTTTTTTTGTTTTGGGTCAATCTAAAGGACTGCATAAAGACAAAGCGTAGTGTTGTATATGGCTCGTTTATTTTGATTTAGAAAAAACCACTGGAATCAAAAGAAAACGAATCAGTTGTGTGTAAGGGTGAGCATTTGGTTTTTTGGTTTGGTTTTCAGTGATAACCGAATTAACTAAACAACTGAATACAATGAATTTTAAATACCGAACCGAAACCGATTAACGAAACTAACAGAAACCGAATTAATTCAAATATTTTGATTTGGTTAACCGATTAACTGAAATATATAAATATAAAAAGTGATTTTAAATTAAAAATAATAGTAAAACACAATTACAACCATTAATTAATAAATATTTCATCATTCAATGTAATTTATTATAACCATATTAAAGAGTTCACATATACCTACATATACATTTATTATAATAATATTTATTAACTATAAATATATAATATATTTATTTTGGTTTTTCGGTTATAATCGAATTTTTTTTCTACTAACCAAACCAAACATTGAAATTAAATTGTTAAAAAATAAAAACTAAATATGTAATCGAAAACTGAAATAACTGAATCAAAAAACCGAAATTAAATTCATTTTGATTTGGTTTTCGGTTGCAATTCGGTTTTGTTCACCTCTACGTGTGTGTTTAGTGTCATGGTTTTTTTGACAACTCATTTTGCGGACCATGAGCGATGAGGAAGAGGGATTTATGGAAATGATGGCTTGCTAGGGGTAGAATTAAAGTCATAACAAAAGAGAAAAATCAACGTTGAAGTCAGAATATAAGATATTTACATGTAATTGAAATATAATTTGAAATATAAACGGCCAAGTATAAAATTATTTAAAAGTAAAAGATTTAACCTATTGTATCATGTTCAGGGGTCAAAAGGTTTGACACTCATCAAAACAAGGACCCAAATGCATAGTATGTAACCGACAAGCAACTAAGGGTGTGTTTGGATGAAATCAAACCGTGGTTTGGAAAAGTGATTCTGGAGAATAGATTCTGGGGAAAATAGATTCTGTGAAGAATAGATTTTGTAAAAAAGTGATTCTGAGAAGTGAGAGTGTTTGGATAGTTGTTATCAGAAGCACTTTTTATATATACAAATTACTAAAAAAAAGACATAAGTTAATATGATAATTACAGAAAAAATAGATTTTATGATATATTTTAATTTGAATGAATAAAATTGTTAATAATATGTTTTTTACCAACATAATTAATAATACATAAGATAATATAATTAATAAATAATTAATGTGTATATATATTTATAAATATAAGATTAAATATATTTATAAAAAATATGTTTATAAAAAAAATAACAAGATACATATCATATAGGCCCTCACACTCTCCCTTTTTCTCCAAAAGCAAAAAAATTTTGCTTTTTCCAAAACCATGGTTTTGACCCAAAACCATGGTTTTGGTTTTTGGAGGGGGTGTTTGGGTAGATTATTCCCCAAACCATGGTTTGGGGTGTAATCCAAACACACCCTAAGTTGTGTGTAACTGGCTAGTTTTATTGTCCTTGACTTGTGGGTGTCCGACTCTTTGCCTAAAATCTTGTCACGAAAAAATAAATAAAAGAAAAATAAAAAGAAAAACTGTCTTTGTGTCGGGACACTCTCACAAGCCTAACTTTTTTTCCCCCTCAAGTGATCAAATTTGAAATTCGAAAACTCTGACACTCAATTGGGCCAATGGATGTCTAATCGAATTGGTCGGATCCACATACTGATCCAAAAAATCTTCGAAGTATTGACCTGCAATGAAAATAGCTCTGGACTAACACCCCACCCGAATTTTCCCCCTTTTTTCCCAAGGCTTTGAAACTGAAGTTTTCAAGATACTGAAAATTACATCAGTCATTAAATCTGTTGAGAGTAATTATTTAAGAGTTAAGGGTTTAAAAATGTTCTTTATAAATAAATATTATATACTGCCAAGTTTTCATGGTTTTTTTTTTTGGCCAACGTTCATGGTTTAATTTTTTAAACAATATTATTATTTGATTATAAATTTGCATTATGGTCTTTTGTTAACATTCAGAAATTCCTAAATATGTCTCTTGGTCTGATTAGTAATTTGTTAAAAGTGTAGGCTTTAATATGAATTTTAGCATTTTGATTGGATTTAATTGGGATTCTCCCTTATTATTGATACTAGAGTCATATTTGAATAAAAAATAAAAGTTAAAACATTCTGCCATGTGTGTGCAATAATAAATACGAGGGGAAAAAAATAGAGTGAGATACTATACAAATAATATAACAAAGTATTGGAGCAATTACACAAGTGAGAATGCACATTGTTATGTAAATTGTTAAGGTAACTGTTGAAACCATTGCAGAAGCCGTCGCGGCTCTTCACGATCTCTGTTTAGCTGTACAAGTAAGGAGGCTAGCCAAACAAGTGAAATAAGACCTCCACCTTTAGAAAGATGTTGGACATGAATATTTGGCCTACTTTTCACTGCTACAAATAACAACATTTGAACCCATGCCATGCCCATAAATTCCCATTTCATGTCTGGCGGGAATTCATCATTTAGCTTTCTTGCCAGGGTAAGTGCATGAAAGAGAGTAGGAAGATTTGATCTCTTGATTAGATTAGGAAGACCTATCCCAAGCTCATGATCTCTTATGTTTGGATCTTCCTCTCTAATCAATCTAATGAGAGCAGAATAAACGTTTTGGAACTCCAAGGTTTGTGCAAATCCTGGCACTTCTGACATCATATTTGGTTGCATGAGTAGAAGGTATAGCATGTATTCTGAAAGAAGCTTGGCCAAATGACGTTTATTAGCAGCAACATTGTGTTCATCATTATCATAGCACACATCAGTAATCAAATGCAACAATAGGATCATTTTATCAAAAGCATACTCATCGCTACCTCTCTCACGAAGGATAAATTCTTCAAGAAATTCGAGTGCACTGAATAGATCAACGTAGCGTGAATCCGATTCTTTTCGCATCTCTATTACATCACGTATTCTTCCCCGTAAATGATAATCCTCAAGCATTTTTGGTAGTACAGATATCAGATCAACCAAAATGAACTGCCACAAGTGTAAAAAGAATGGACTTTTTACTTTGTACTTCAACTGCTTCAGGTCTTTAGCACCGATATAAGGAGCAATTTGATCAAAAACACCTTCTAGAAATTCCACTAGTTTGAAGTGCAAATACTGCTTCTTGGGACGACACTGGCCAAGGCACATGTTGATTAAATTGAGCCCTGAGACTGAACCACACCATCTGTGAAATAAGAATGGAGTAGACAATTCTTTAAAATCGGTGTAAGGCATCTTCTTACATTTAGAGAACCTTGATCTTTGAAGGACAAGGATAGGCTTAAGAATCTTGACTCGATAAAATTTGATGACATGACCCAAATATGAATCGTTCTGCGAAGATTCATTTGAAATGACAAGCATCCATACAGAGAATATAAGCCTGAAGACAGAGATTGTTTCAAGGAACAATGCACCGTAGAACAATACATAGGTAACTGCAGCATCAATTTTGTCAAACTTGTATGAGCCATCCTTTTCCATTGAAATGAAAAGCCCCAAGGCTACCACAACAGAGCTGAGAGCTGCAAAACGAGCAAGGCGTGCGACCTTGTTATGTAAAATCGAAGCCTTAGTGTAGTACAATTCATAGGTGGATTCACATAACACCTCTGTTAATTCAAAAGCTTCAATGTGTGATCTTTCAGCATGTGTCCAGAAGTCATCACAATAATTTATCAGTAAATCACCAAGAGGCCTCATATCAATTAGGTAGCTGTAACTATCTAAAGAACTGCGTGATAGTCCTCTTCTATGTTCTTCAATACGTTCCATTGCGGTCTCATTAGGTAATATAGACTCTGTAGGTTCTTCCCTTAAAATCTTGTTACTTGCAACGTACAAAGCGCAAGTCCTCTTAGAGTATTTGATGATTCTAGCAACAAAAATGAGGAGTGTTGGAGCCCACAATGTGTTTTGTGGAACAGTTACGACAAACACATAAACTAATGCCAGAGTCTTAAACAACAACCTAGGTATTTATCTCAGCCACAACAGGTTGTCTTCCAAATTAAAAGCAGTTATAGTGTCAGGGCCTCCAAAGTGTAACAATAGAAATGGGGCCCACAATGCCATTAGGTTATCCTTAGCAGCATCGTTATTATTGCCATTGTTGGAACTAACAAGTCCAAGACTTAAGTTGGCAGCCCAATCAGCAAGCAACCAGGCAGACCAAATGGCAAATCCCACCAGCATGTTGTCTGAGTGTTTTTTTAATGGAGCAAATGAGACCAGAAACATTTGTATGAAGAAGCTTAAAAGGATAGCACCTCGGGCATTCCAACTCTCCCATATTTTCTCCACTCTGCTGGGAATGATAGTAACCATATCTTCTCTTTCTAGAGGTCTGAAAATTTTTTAACTGTATAACTTACCCAACACTAAAAGATTGGTTAAAAAGATGTGTTGGAATCTAAATTGGTGTGAAAGTGGACTCCTAATGTGACTTCATTGCAGAATTGCCAAGTTGGGGGATTCTAGAGGGTTTTAGGAATTTGATCAAACTCCTAGCAAAATATGAAGGGCTTGATATTATGCGCTTCTTTGCATGGTCAATCTTAAGGACCGCCAAAAGTCAAAGCTTGGCATCTTATGGTCCTTGTATTTTGGTTTAGAAAAACTGTTGGGAACTTGGAATCAAAGACAATGTCATGTGCAAAGAAGGTTCCAAGACAAATAATGATATGGGGGGGTCTTTATGAGAGACAATTCTTCTCTCATGGGATTGGTGAAAGCCTCGGTATAGTCCAATTGCGAGCAAATGGAATAAGAAGAGAGAACAGGGAGGCTAGACTCGACATATAATTGATTGAGCGTGGATTAACCTTCGTTTAGGTAGCGGCAAAAATAGTGAAGAGAAAATTACTGGGAGTGGAAGCGGTAACATGATGCAGGCCTAGCCTCCAACAAGCGTTGAATTGGGTTAGAGAATTAGCAGCTGATTTTGAAGTGGGCTTTTGAAGCTTGACCCACCTAACCAGTAGCTTGCAGTGGGCTGGTCCCTTCTTTTTATTTTTACAACTTTTTAAATTTAATTTTAATAAAAATTCATTGGTTTTCACTTAATTTAAACATAGATTTATTTCATGTTAGAGACTTGATTTATGTTTTATTTATTTTTTAATTGAGTTTTTAGTTTATATTAATAAAATAATTATGTAAAATATGTTATGTGTTTATATTGGTAACTTTTATGGTTAGTTTAATTATATAACTTTATGCACATATAGGAAAAAAATTAGTCTTTATGAATTTGTAATTTAATTTAAATATTAATAAATACACGTGTATGTGTGAAAATATTTAAACAAAATGGACAAGCAAGTGGGATGGGTTGAAAATTTTTCTACTTATCATGAGGTGAGTCAATCTAGAATTCTCAAGTTAGCATGTGTGACCGCCTCTCGCTAAGAAGAAAAATTTAAAAAATATTAAAAACAATTATTTTAATATTTGTCAAAGTTTCTTCTTGTAATGTACACTCCTAATTTTCTTTTCTGTCAAGCAAAACCTAAGGTGGCATCGACTCCTGGTATCCTACTCTTTATTGTTAAAAGATAAATGCATCAAGTGAACTTGTGGAGGGAGAAGTAGGAGTGATAATGTAGATGCCATTGCACTGTTGGAAGTAAACTCAAGTGATTTTGTAAAGAGCAAAGCCTTTATTCAAAAGACTAGAATTTGATAAGCATTATTTGACTATGTATATCATGTATATAGCATTTCAAACATAGAAGAGAACGAAGCAAACAATCAAAATGGTGAATTGTAAGGAATTTTAAAAATAAAATAAAAATAAAACATATATTTAATTTGAAGAGCTGAGATATAGAACAAGCTCACACTAACATGCTTATGCCGCAGAAGATCGAGCTCCTCACGTGATTCTTAATATAAGAACTAAGTAGCTAATTTGGAAATATTAAAAAATTATTGAGTTGATTATCTGTAATAAATGTATAATAAATTTCTTAAATACCTTCTTTAATTATGTTCATTGGAACCGCTCTTGGTGGGAACTCTTTACAATCAGTATAGATATTTTGAGAAAAAAATTATAAATTTGAGAGATAAGATGGATTGATATCTTATATTTATGATCAAATTAAATTTTAACTAGCTCTTATATTAAGTTAACGGTAGTGTGAGTATATATGAGATAAATAAATGATGATTAACCAATAACTACTTTTTAAAAAATTTAAAAAGGTACTCTTAACGTTATTGCTGAATTATAATTACTTTGTCAAGAAAAGAGCTAAGTTAGCAATTTTATTGTCGCACCTTTTTTTTTTAATTTATTGTCGTACTGACTCTTCATATAGATGCGCGCACAGCGGCACAGTTATATACACGTATATATTACCACATCCGGTTTTAATTATAAGAATTAGTTAACTAATTTAAGGAGATTAAAAAAAAAAGTTAAATTAATTATTTGTAATAAATATGTGTTGTTTTTTTTAAAATATCCTTACTAATCAAATATATTGGTTAAAATTACTATTGTTAGAAAGACTACTTTCATAAATATAAGAGACAATATGGATTGGAGCTTTATATTTAGGACCAAAATAAAAGTCAATGGGAAGTAATAGTATTTTCACAATTGATCCGGACAGTCTTCATATATGTATGCATGTATGTATGTATATGGATCACAGTATAATGGAAATATTATTGATTAATTTAAATTTTTTTGTTGAACTTTATTCTATCTAATTGTTTGCTTTGTATGAACCGGCTCTGCCACCTGTTAATGATCACACTACAATTTTTATGATAATAATTTCAAATTTAATATTATTGATTAATTTCGATTCGAGTAATATGACTTTTTTTTTTTTAAATTTGCATCGATAAAGTTTTGAATCGAAAACTGTTCAAGGCCAAAAAAAATCCAAAAAAAATCCAAAATAATTGGGATTGGTAAACAGGAACACTAATTTATTAATCGTTGACTTTTACACAACTTTGCAATTTGAGTTTTCACAAACTTTTGGTTGAATTCTATACAATTTTTGTAAACTTTTGGTCAAGTGTGTGTATATATACAAGACAAGTAACTTTATGATATTTATAATTTTATAAAAGTTTTTTAAGCTTTTGAATTTGTCAACTTTTTTTTTTCTATTTTTAAAATTTGAACCCACAGTCTTGTTTAACAGATATTGAACTCTTTCTTCTCGTCCAATCCAACCATCATTATTTATGCGTATCTTAGTTTAAAAGCGTTATTTCCATCCAAAGTAGGAAGAATTAATTTTCAAGTTTCTATACTTTTCGTAGTTTCACTTTTAAAATGTAAAATAAAAAATAGTTAAATTTTAAATAAAACAAATTTGAACAAGAAAAACGAAAATAAATAAATAATTAATTAATATTAATTATAAATTAGTATATATACAGGAAAATAGAAAATAATTTTGAAAATAATTCAACCTAAAAAAAAATGATTTTTTTAATTTGAAATAATAAAAATAAGATATTGTATAGTTGTAAGACTTGAGAAAAAGGAAAAAAATTAAAAGGACATGGTTAAAATCATATGAAATTATAATAGCAAATAAATAAAAAAAGCTAAAGGGATCCGATTAAAAATTAGATAAAACTATGAGGATTTGATAAAAAAAGAAAAAGAAAAATCCTATAGAAACTTGCTAAATAAATCAGATGAAATTGTAAGAATTTGATTAAAAATGGTATAAGGAAATGATTAAAAATCAAGTTAAATTATAGGGACCAGCACCTTAATTTTCCCTAGTTTTTAGGCAAATAAGGCTTAAACTAAAGCACATAATGATATCGGGGGTGGCATACATGTAGCTGAGGATTACAAAAGAAAGAAAAAGGATGAAAAAAGAAAAGAATATACTCCTTCGGTCCTTAATAGAAGACCTATTTAACTAATTTGATTAGATTAAGGAAGTTAGGTAAGTTAGTTAATTATAAGAAATATGACACGTTTTTCCTAAAATACTATAATCATCTTTCTTAATACCCCCTCTTCTTCTACTACTTGATTATGGTTGATGGAGTATCCATAGGCGTAATTTAGAGAACATTGATAAATATGAGAAATGAGTCTTATATTTAGGACCAAAATCAACTCAATAATTAGGTCTTATATTAAGAACTAAAAGAGTATTATTTTCTTCTCACATTAATCAAGTACGTTGACTTTTTTAACTTTCACAAAACTCAGATGCTAAGTGCATGCTTTAGTTTAACAAGACGCTGTTAGCCCAGTGGTGCTTCTTTTGTTTTTCTTCATATACCACTCCTTTTGATTCTTGCAAGAACTCAATGCGTGTTCCATAATATGTTTTGAATAAAGCATTGATTTTTTCCACACTAATATTCCTAACTAATGATTTGTTTTTCTAACTAACTAAACTTCTCTAACTTATAATTTTTATTGGGGTTGTACGCAGTTGAGTGATATAAAAGAAATAAAAAAGAAGTTAAAAAAATGAAGGAAAGAATATATTATTTTCTTCTCACACTAGTCAAGTATAGTCACTGTTAAAAATTATCAAAAACTCAAATGATGAGCGATAGATCTGGCAGTGTTAGCCTAATGGTACTTCTTTTGCTTTTCTTCATGTACTTCTAGCATAATGTAGTATACACGGGGGAATCAACTTTGATTTATTTCTTTAAATTTCAGGCATTTGAATGTAGCACTTGAGCTTCAATGATCTGCCTCAGCCAGTTACAACCTCTTGTAGTAAGAAAAAGGCTGTTTTAATTTCACCCATTTGTTGGTGGCTTCACGCTTGTTGCAACTACAAAAAATTTGCTTTATAAAAAGAGAACGAAGAAAACAACCAATAGTAAATTACAAGGCGTTTTAAAAATAAAACACATATTTCATTAGAAGAGCTCGAGATATAGAACAAGCTCAAACTAAGATGGTTGTGCTGTGGAAGTTGAAACTCCTCAAGATGCGAAAAGCCCCAAGACAAGCCCGTTGTGAAGCTCTGGCAACAGAAAACCGCCTCCGAATGATTAGTGCTCTATGTCAAGCACCCTGTTGATATTGAATTTTGTAGTTGAGGAATTAAAAAAATTAAAAAAAAATAACAAGAAGAAAAGAAAGAGGAAAAAAGGGGGGGGAAATCATATTATTTTCTGCCCAAAAAAGTCAAGTATGATCACAGAAAAGAATGAGGAAAAAGGGGGGAAACATATTATTTTCTTCTCACACAAGTCAAGTATGATACAGAAAAGAATGAGAAAAGGGGGGAGGGACATTATTTTCTTTTCACACAAGTCAAGTACGATCACTTCTTAAGTCATATTAAACACAATGCCTATTATATTAGTTCAAGGGCTTCTTTTACTCTTCTTCATGTATTATTACCTCTTAACAGTGCCTCACATTATACGGTTAAGATGCATCTAGTACCTTAAAAATTTTTTAAATGTATATTCACTACCTTAAAATAATTTGTGTTGCAATTTAACCCTAATGTTTTAAAAGTAGAGCAATCTCACTTCTCTCTTAAGGCTTAACAGCTTACGAATGTCTGTTAGCTTCCTCTTTTTCTTTTTTTTTTTTTTCTTTTTTTTTTTTGTGGGCATTAAGGCTTTCTCCTTAAAATGCTTTACCATCCCACCTCCTCTCATGGATGCCGCCACCGCCGCGTCATCTTTAGAGCTAGCAGAGCTGGCTCCCCCACCCCCAAATGTGGTTTATTCCCCAATCATATATATAACTCTTTTTCTCTCAATTCTTTCACCAAACATTAGCGAAAACAACAAATTACAGTATATTTATGTTCAGTGGAGTCCGTGGAGGCAAAAAATTAAAATTATAAGGATGCAAATACACTACAAAAAAATATGTCAATTGTAGCGGTTAGAGTGATACATTTCTAGCGGTTTTAACCGCTAGAAAAACAGGCGCAAGAAAAAATTTTTAGCGGTTATGGCAACCGCTACACATTATGGTCAACATGCTAGAAACTTTCTAGCGGTTCATAACCGCTAGAAAATATATAAAGGAAAAACATTTCTAGCGGTTATAAAACCGCTAGAAAATGTGCCCGGAATAAAATTTCTAGCGGTTTTATAACCGCTAGAAACATGCTAAACCAAATCAATTTTGCCGAGAAATAAATAATTTCAGTAGTGCGTGGAAATTTCTAGCGGTTATAAAACCGCTAGAAATGTTTAGGAAATTAAATTTTCCCGCCAATTAAATTTCTGGAATGGTGGCAAAAAATTTTCTAGCGGTTTGAACCGCTAGAAATTTTGGCGCAAAATTTAAATTTGACGAAATATTTCTAGCGGTTTGGAACCGCTAGAAATGTTTACCGTGCCAGAAAAAAAAATTTATGGTTTTTCATATTATAATTTTAAAAACCATTAAATAAATTATGTTGAAGAATTTTTGTTAATTTGTATAATTAGTTATATGTTACATTTTATATATTTAAATTTTGTAATAAACAATATGTAATTAAATTATGAATGTGTCAAAAGAAGTGAATTTAATTTAATAAGATAATTCAATTGAATATTTAATAAGATAGTTGAATTGAAGATGATATATTTTGTAATATTGAACCTGTAGTGTTAGGTTGAGGAGTATTTGAATCAGTTGAGGAGGGCATGACAAGTGTGGAGAAGAAAAATCTGAAAGAAAAGGAGAAATAAATATGTTAGTAAATTTTAAATAAAACAAATAAAAGATACAATGAATTATAAAATAAAATTCATTTACCATACAGTAAAGAGAAAGAAACCACCATATGAGATAGTAAGAAAAAAGAGAGAATTATGAAGAAGAATAGGAGAGGAAAGAAAAGAGATGGAGTAAATAAATGTAGAGAAGATATGGTATTTATAGAGATCAGCGACACATTTGTAGCGGTGATTTTGTAGCGTTTCATTGCATTTTGTAGCTGTTATTCATTTTCTAGCGCATATATAACCGCTAGTAATTTGTAGCGTTTTTATTTGTAGCGGTTATTAACCGCTACAAATTTAATTTTTTTTATTTTTAAATAGCTGAACGAATTTTAATTTATAGATATATTTGTAGCGGTTAATAACCGCTACAAATTTAATTTTTTTATTTTTAAATATGTGAACGAATTTTAATTTATAGATATATTTGTAGCGGTTAATAACCGCTACAAATTTAATTTTTTTATTTTTAAATATCTGAACGAATTTTAATTTATAGATATGTATTTGTAGCGGTTAATAACCGCTACAAATTATAATTTTGTAAAATAAATTTGTAGCGGTTATTTAACCGCTACAAATTAAACTTTTTTTATTTTTAAAAAAACTGTACGAATTTTAATTTATACATATGTATTTATGGACGGAAAATTTTTTTAATAATTTATTTTGGATGCTGCTATTCTCCATCATCATCCGGCCTGAAAGAACACATTTTAAAAAAATTTGTTAAATTTATAATGTATTTAGAAAAAATTAGTAATTAGCAGTTAATTATTTAAATAATTTAAGAAAAGACGTGTACCTGATAATTGGCAAATTATCATCTCCTTAAGGAAAGAAGTCTTCAAAATTCGAGGGTTGGAAGGATTCACTGTCGTAAATAATGTCACCATCACCCATATCATAAAGATCCCGTGGCTTGAGGTGAACGACCATATTCCAGTCTTTATGTTTCTCATCCTCGACATAGTAAATTTGGTGTGCCTCAGAAGCAAGGATATATGGCTCATCATCTTCAGATGCCCCCGTATGAATAAGTCTAGAGAAATTAACTGATGTGATGCCCAAATGGTCAGTAGCGAGTCCCCGTGAAGTTGTCGTATTTGCCCAGGAGCACTTGAACAGTGTCACGGTGAAAAGCTGGTAACTCAACTCAATAATGTCAATTAGCTTTCCATAGTAAGTGACGCCTCCAAAGCGCATATCGCCATCACTACTGCTAGCATAACATCTCGTTCCGAATGTCCCGCAAACTCCAGAGTTTTGTGTGAGCAATCCCTGATCACGTCCAACCGTACAGAACTTGAAGCCGTTGACATTGTACGCGGTAAACCTTCGTGCATGGTCTAACGGACCGAGAGAAAGAGCTTTGAATTCATCTGTGTATGGGCTGTTGTCATTACGTATTCGACGTGTAAACCAACTGGGAAACTCTTTGTGGACTCTTTTATCAATGTCAGCAGAACGCGCACGGCCCCGTAGCTGACGCCTGAGATAACTCCTAAACTCACTATAGTAAAGTGTAATTTGTTAGAAGAGTCAGTAAGAAACAGATATAAAGTGTAAAAGCTAGTGAGCTTATATGATATATATACTTACTACATGAAGAGTTCAACTTGGCTGCAATTTATCAAAACGTGTCTGTGTGCCTGGAGTTTCTCTGTAGGAGTGAGTCTGAAGAATTCATATCCTCCAACTGGTTTCCCAACAGGAGGAAATAAAGTTGACGTGGAAGGACCAGGAGGAGAATCATCTACGCGACGCGGGCGGTTAAAAGATGTCTCCATGTCATCAAAGTACCTCGAACAGAAAGTTAGGACCTCATCTCCGGAATAACCTTCTGCTATTGACCCCTCAGGCCATGCCTTATTCCTAACATATGATTTTAATTTTCTCAAGTACCTGTAAGTTAAAATTGCATTAATAATTACGAGTAAATGAAAGAACAATGTGAAATTTAAAGAGGCGGGAATAAAAGATAATCTAGTACCTCTCTATAGGGTACATCCATCGATAGTGAACTGGGCCAGCAACCTTTGCTTCTCGAACAAGGTGGACAGTCAAGTGAACCATAACAGTAAAGAATGATGGAGGAAATATCATCTCCAAGTGACAAAGTGTAAGAATAATTTTATTTTGCAGCTGATCAAGCTCTTCCGCTACCAAGACCTTCGCACACAACTTCTTGAAAAATGAACATAATTCTACCAAAACCACCGATACATCAGAAGGAAGTGTGTTTTTCAAGGCCAATGGAAGTAACTGTTGCATAAGAACATGAGAGTCATGACTTTTCAACCCAGTAACCTTTCGAGCCTGCAGATCGATACACCTTGAGATGTTGCTAGAATATCCATCTGGTACTTTTATGTTCTTCAACGTCGAGAGGAAGATATCCTTGTTATGCTTTGTCAAGGTGAATTTAGCTGGTTGAAACTTGTCGTTTTCATCAGGCCAAGCCTCTTCACGAATTCCCCAGCCCGTAAATCTTTTCTAGCTGCGAGATGGTCTTTGGACTTTCCAGCTTCATTGAGCAACGTATATAGCACATTATCGCACACATTTTTTTCAATGTGCATAACATCCAAACTGTGTCGTAGCAAATTAGATTCCCAATAAGGAAGAGTGAAAAATATGCTTCTCTTCCGCCATTGCATAGGTTGCGTATCAGATGTCCCACGAGATCGTCGTCCCAATCGTTCGGGATCCACACTCTTACCAAACTCGACATGAACATCTTCTAACTGCCGCAAAATATCCATACCAGACAAAGTAACAGGAGGATCTCTCTTCTCCTGTTTCCCATCGAAGCGAATCCGTTGCAATCTAAGTCTGTGCTTGGAATCAAGGAACCGTCGATGTCCTATGAAGCACCACTTGCGACTGTGTGGAAGGCGACATGGCACAGAATCAAAATTGCACTCAGGACAGGCCAACCCAGTATGCACATTCCAGCCAGACAAAGTTCCCAAACCGGGAAAATCACTTATTGTCCACATCAAGGCTGCACGGAGATTGAATAGTTGCTTGTCATGTGAGTCATATGCCTCAACACCATTCGTCCATAGGTCGATCAATTCGTGTATCAACGGTTGCAGGTATACGTCAATATCATTTCCTGGTGCTTTCTTGCCAGGAATGATCATGGAAAGCAAAAAGGAGCTATGCTTCATGCACACCAAGGTGGTAGATTGTATGGAATTAACACCACCGGCCAGATACTGTAACTTGTGCTCATGTTTCCGAAGGGATTGAAACCATCGGTTGCCAATGCAAGACGTACATTTCTAGGATCATTGGCAAAGTCTGGAAATTTCGCATCAAATGCTTTCCACGCCTCCGAGTCTCGTGGGTGCCTTAACCTACCATCTAGATTTTCCTCAGTCGCATGCCACCTCATATGCTGAGCCATTTTTGATGACATATACATTCTTTGCAACCGTGGTTTCAAAGGAAAGTATCTAAGAAAATATATAATATATTAAAAATTTAAAATACCGAATATTTAAATACTAAATATCGACTCAATTTAAAAAAATTGATGACATAATCAATTGTTTTAAGAATTTCAAATATCGAATATTTAGAGACGGAACAAGTAACACGTGTAATAATTTGTACCTGAGAATTTTGGCCGGTTTCTTCTTTTGCTTCTTGCCCTTCCGTACCGACTTATAGCGTGACGTCTTGCATCTCGTACAAATCTCTTTGTTGGCATCATCTCCCCAGTATAGCATACAGTCGTTTGGGCATGCATCTATCTTCTTATAGTTCAAGCCAAGCTTGTTAATAATCTTTTTTGCTTCGTAAAAAGATGGAGGGAATTCAGCTTGGGGGAAAGCATCTCCCAGTAATTCCAGCAACATGGACATCGCCTTGTCAGTCATACCGCACAAGCATTTGATGTGATACAGCCTCACCAAGAATGACAACTTCGAATACTTTGTGCACCCAGAATAAAGAGGCTTGTCAGCTTCGGTCATGAGGTCAAAAAATTCCCGAGCAGTTTCGTTTCTTAGAAACTCCGGTTGAGGTCCCTCTACTTCATCTTCGTTGGGATTCGAGCTTTCGTGAACACCAAAAGCATCACGCACAGCATCATTCACGGCATCGGCTTCATCCACTCGAACTCCCATCCGTGAAACTACTGGAACTGACTCAGCACCCATATCTAGCCGTTCCCCATGTAGTTGCCAAAATACGTACTCTCGCGGAAAAGGCTTAAAGATTAAATGTTCCCTAACAATATCTTTGGGATGCCACTTTTTGAAATTACATTTAGGACAGGGACACTGAATCTTACCATTTACGGCAGCATTGGCGAAAGCAAAATCCAAGAAATAGTTTAGACCAGCCAAGTATTGCGGAGTCGACCGGTGCAAGTTGATCCACGACCTATCCATCACTAATAATGCTCAAATTTCGTGAAAATATGACACAGGAAGCTCAAAGAGAAGTTAAAATGGAATTCAGTTGGAGTGCTTCAGCTTATAAAGGAGGCTGGTGGAACGGTCATTTTTTTGTAGCGGTTACAAAACCGCTACAAATTTGTAGCGGTTTTAACGGAAAGTTTCATTTTCCAGCGGTTATTAACCGCTAGAAATTCAAAATATCGGTTACAAACCGATAGAAATTTCTAGCGGTTTAACGGGAATTTTGTTTCCAACGGTTTTGAAATTTCTAGCGGTTATAAAACCGCTAGAAAATTACGTAAAATAGTAATTTTCTAGCGGTTTTCATCAACCGCTAGAAAATGGTAATTTTCTAGCGGTTTTTTCGTAAACCGCTAGAAAGTTACTAATTTTCTAGCGGTTTATTAAACCGCTAGAAATTTTCACGATGTAATAAAATTCAGTTAAATTTTCTAACGGTTTTAGAACCGCTACAAATGATATTATTTTTAAATATTAATAGAAATACTGCACAATAAATTAATAACATTACAAAAATAAATATTTATTAAATTAATAAATGATTATAGAATTATTTTGATTAATTAACATGTTTAACGTGTTTAATAAATTGTAATGTTGATGTTGTAATAAATAAATAAATATTTCAATATTAATTAATACTTGACATAAATAAAATTATAGAAATAAATAAATAAAGTAAACAAATAAATATAAAATTTAAATAAATATCTAAATAGTATATAAACCGTAAAATCAAAATTCTAATAAAATCCCATACAATGAAAGCAAGATAAATCATGGGTGAGGGGCAGAAGCAGCATATCGTGATCATCCTCTGCTGGATCCTCCGGCTGGGGGTGGGCAGGCCGCTCAACCTGCTGGGACTGGACTGGCGGATGGGGGGGTAGGGGCGGGACTGGTGGCAGGTGTAGGTCTGGGATCTCAGGAACCGAGATGTTTGGAGCTATACTGACCACCACATGACGCAGAGCCGTAGCAGCTGCCAAGAGCTGGTCAAGCTGCCCCTGGAGCTGACGATCACGCTCCACGATCCTGGCCTCCATCTTGGCCTCGAACTCTTGTCTGAGCTCCTCTCGCAATTCCTCTGAGGATGAGGAACCCGGCCGCTTCGCACTCGCATGAGAGCTCCCGGCAGTATATGAAGGGCCAGCGCCACTTGAGCGGGGCAACCTAGTCGGTGTAGGTCCAAGTCCAAGCCCGCTAACTCGACCAGGGTGCTGCGGCCGGCCACGACCCGCTAAAAGTGAGGCGGTGGGATCCAAGGCAGACCCCTGAGACTCACGCAACTCGGAATCGACCTGAGTCATCCGTGCCTACCAAAATTAATATAAAGAAGTTAATTATAATATAATGATATCTACACTGTGATATTATATTAATATTTAATTTATTACTTACCGCTATCTCCTCAACCTCATCCGACGCACGCCCGTCTCGAGGTCTATACACCATCGGCCACATCTCGCCATAAGTGGCCGTGTATCCCCGCTCCTGCCGTATCTTTTCCCTCTGTAAATGAAATCAAAGAAATAATTAGTTACAAATTAAATACATATACATATTTAATAAATTTATTTCAAGTACTCACAATCTCGTCATAAGTGATCGCAAAGCTCCTGGATCCAGCCCTATGACGTATTGTCTGATGCCTGACGCTCCCAGCATTTCTCCTAGAAAGAGCCTGAAGCAAAATGTAAAAAAATTAAATTAAATGAGTCAAGTCAGATAAAAAATAAAGAAATTATAATTAATACAATATTATCATACCATCTGGTCAGCCGTCATCCTAAAATAGACGTAACTGGACCAGTCTTGGTCCGGGACTCCACCAGGTACATCTGCCAGTATCTCCTGGAGGGGCCTCGTCCCGTCACCTTTCTTCTCCCTCCACAGGTCGGCCCTCCTGTTCTTCCATGCCATCCCAAGCCTCTTGATCATGTCAGCCCTCAACTCCTCCCCCAGAATAAATTTACTCTATGATTAAAATAATAAATTAACTAAATAACAAATTATAAACAAATAATTAAGCAATTTCAATAATCAAAAACAAATAATTAGTTTTTAACTAATTTAAAATATTATAAATAAAATATAAATTAATCAAAAACAAATAATAATTAAACAATTAAGTAATTTAAATGAAAAAATATTTTTACTCAACTAAATTTAAAATTATTATAAGTAATAATTAATGAAATCAATAACAAATTATTTTCATTTAACTACTTTTAAATAATTTAAATAAAAAATATATATATTCATTTAACTACTTTTAAAAATATTATAAATAACAAACAAATTAATAAATAAAAAATTATAATCAAACAATTAAATTATTTGAAAACAAAATATATAATCATTTATTTAAATTAAAAAAATTATAAATAACAATTTTATATTACCTTCATCATTTCCCAGCCTTGCTGCTTCTTGTCTGAGGTGATCTTCTTCCAGTCCTGCACTTAGATGGGGAACAGCGTCCACTGCTGACCAAGGAGGCGCACGTACTTGTTGTACAACTGGCCACCTTTCTTCGTCGGTTGGCCCAACTCATTGAGCGGCACAACCACTCGTCTGCTCGTCATCATAGACAGCTCTCTGGCTGTCAGCCTCCGATAGGACCTGTTCCCCTCAGTGTCTGTAAAATTTAATTAAGAAATAAATATATATCAATAAATTAATACAATTTCTATATAAATTAAATACTGATCAAAATTTTAAAAAGTTAAATAAATACTTACCGACAAATTCCACCTCATAACCAGCCTGACGTCTCGGAGCAGGACGCTGCGCAGCCTGGGGATACTCATTCCCCTGATCCTGCTCCTCCTCCTCCTCCTTGTCAGCAGCATCAGCATCAACATGGGTTGCTCATCCCCAGTAAAAATGAGCCTCCTCAGTCCGCTCAACATCATCCTGCTCCATAAAACTGAGGATATCCTCCTCGCTGAGATCGTAGTCATGAATGCTGGGGAATGGCTCACCAGCATCATGAAACCTCACTGGGTCCAGCTCTCTCAGGATCAACTGGGTCTTTCCCGTGCCGACGAGTCATCCTAATAACAACAAATAGTAATTATTTATAAATAAAATAAAAAGAAAAATTATTTTAAACTACAACATAATAAATTAAATAAAATAAAACATCAAAAAAAATTATTTATCAATAAATTACTATTTTTACTTGAAAATAAGGATCTGCAACTGAATCAGAACTCGAATATGTTTGTGGAGAAAATTCAGCAGAGCTTCGCTTCCAGAACGATTGAAGAAGTGAAAGTGGGGGGGTTTATATAGACCGAGAATTTCTAGCGGTTATGTCCAAAACCGCTAGAAATTTCTAGCGGTTTTGGATAGAACCGCTAGAAATTCCCAACGGTCATAAGTCAGAAATTTCGAGCGGTTCGGGTAAAAACCGCTAGAAATTTCTAGCGGTTTTTACCCGAACCGCTAGAAATTTTTAAACTCCTCGGGCAATTAAAAATATTTCTAGCGGTTCATGCATCAACCGCTAGAAATTTTCAGTGTCTAGCGGTTTATTGGCCTGAACCGCTAGAAAATAAACGCTACAAATTTGGCGCCAAGTTCCCGCCAAAACCCGAAAAATTTTCTAGCTCTAAATTTCTAGCGGTTAGGTGGTAACCGCTAGAAATGTACGGGCAATGGTCAAACCATCTGTAATTTGCAGCAGTTTTTCTAAAAACCGCTAGAAATGTTTGAATTTCTAGCGATTTTGTTGAACCGCTAGAAATGTTCCGCTGCTAATTCTACATTTTCTTGTAGTGATAACAGAGTAGGGATCGCATTGTGGCAATGCGTGTGTTGTGATTATGCCTCTCTTTTGTTCATTAACTTGTAGCTCTTTCAAAGAGTCCCTTGCTAGTTCAAGATTCATCTTCCTACTTCTTGCTTCTTCCCCATCGTGTTCCATTACTGACCAGTATCTACTGTCGTTCAACTATAAAATGTAGAATGGGCCTTGTATAATAAGGAACAGAAGGAAACAACTATTGGGCCAACGGATGTTAGTATTGGGCTTAAAGAGTACGGGCTAATTAGAGGAACTAGGGTACATAGTGGAGCAAGATGAAGGTATGGAGGCAGTGAAGAATTTTGATGAAAACTTCTCTCTGGCTTCTCTTCTTCTTCCTGGACCCTTCTGATGACTATGCTTTCCTTTCCTTCAGTACTCGCTGCTTCTCTCTTCTATTTTCTCTGTGATTTATCCTACCTCTGTGGCTGGCAATTTCCCCTTATGCTTATGTACTGCTGCTGAAAGCTGAATATTTTAGTACCATTATTTTTTTTCCATTTCGTGTGTGTTCTTCTAAACTGTTACAAAAAATCTCCATGGTCGCTTTTCCTTTCCATCGTCTCCTTCTTCATCAGACACACAGCGATTCACGCGGAAACAACAGATCCATCCTCAACAGTAGACGCAATAGTCATGGAAGAACACACAAGAACAAGTGGGAGGGAGTTAACGGACATTTGTGGGTTGTTTAACACACGGCGATATTGCTCCAGTTTAAAAATTTAGGGGTCAAATTGCATATTAAATTATTTTAAAATACTAGATGCACCTTAAAATAGTTTTTAGCGTATTAGATATATCTTTACCTTATGTTATAAAAGACTTTTGGCGTGTTTTATAATGCAATATAACATAAAGTAATATCTAGTACTATAATGTTATTTTTTATTTCAATATCCTGGTGTTTTTTTTCAGTTACATCCAACATCCTAATATTATTTATGATTTAAAGGTGCTGGAGGCATCATAAATAATATTAAGATATTAGATGCACTAGAGAATAAGATTAGGGTACTTGATGCTACTTCATCCTATAACAATTTTGATTATTTTTACCTAATATTTCTGACTATCTATAAATTTATTGACTAATTAATCAAACTCTTCTAATTAATTATTCTTTTTTTGCTATAGTAACTAAAGACATTTATTGTGGATAATTTTGAGATTTCACAGAAAATAACTAATATTAATTAAGTTTTTAGCTATGATATAGTAGTTGAAGTTTATGAAAAGAACCAGGAGAGTTCTAACCTAATGTGCTGTGTGTAAAGCTACTTTGATTTATTTCCTTAATTTTCTGGCTTTTAAACACAACATTTTGAGCTTCAATATCGTGAAATGCTTCCCCCATTTGCAGGCGATGTGGTAGCTGCAAGTAAAATCATATTTGATAAATATATTTTATACATAAATGATGATTAAGGAAAAACTATTTTCTTATACATTTAAAAAGGCAATCTTCCCTTTTTTTGTGCTAGGTACATGTATTCTTCTAGTGAAGACAATCTTGTTCAAAGTACTATCGGGTATTAAATGTGATTATTTTTAATAGAAATTTGAATTTTAATTTACCACATTATGAGAAACTTACCCGTCTTATTAGATCCAACCTTCGTTCGTAAAAAAAAAAAAGTCATCTTTCTTTTGTTATTGAATCATTGCTTTGTCATAAGCAAAAAAAACTGGGTTATTAATTTTATTGTTAGACACTCAAATTAACTCTTTAAAACACACAGACCTTCTGGATGGAAGTTTTTATTGATTTTGGTTTCATCTACGTTGTTATTATTTTTAGTTTTAAAAATAAAAAAAATAAAAAGAAAAATAGTGATGGGGTTGGACTCGAGCCCAACTTTGTTCCATGTACAATTGGGACTAAGCCTGAAAATATAGTAGATTTTTAACTCTACCAAAAAAAAGAGTAAAGTTTAACATATTTCAGCTGGCTCGAGTGATCATATTTGAAATTCAAAAACTCTGACACCTGATGAAGTCGACAAAAACCAAATCGAATCGGTCCGATCCAAAAACATTTTTGAAGTATTGGCCCACAATGGAAATAGCTCCGGACTAACACCCCACCCGAACTTTCTCCATTTTGAATCAGAACTTTAGCCTAGCTCAATTGGTAAAACCTCCTACTAATGAAGAAATAAAAGATGCTATTTACTCTATGGGTCTTTACAAAGCTCCAGGTTATGATGGTTTTCTGCCAATTTTTTATCAATCAAACTGGAGCAAGGTGGGCTCGTCTGTTTGCAACTTTGTTAAAGGGGCCTTCAGGGGGAATATCTCTCTCTCTGAGGCCAATAAGACCCTTATATTGCTGATCCCAAAGAAGAATATTCCTGATATGATTAATCACTTTAGGCCTATCTCATTATGCACTGTTCCACACAAGTGTATTACTAAAGTGATTGCTAGTAGACTGAAGCATTTCCTAGATGATTTAATCTCTCCCAAAGACATATCCAAGACAATATTATTGTGGGGGCAAGAAATAATGCATATTATGAAAAAAGCTAGAGGAAAGAGAGGTCTCATGGCTTGGAAAATTGATTTAGAAAAAGCCTATGATCGTATTAGATGGGATTTTTTAAGGCAAACACTGTTTGAAACTGGGCTGGATGCAAATTTCATTAACTTGATCATGTCTTGTGTCACTTCTGCTTCTTACAATGTTTTGTGGAATGACTCTCAAACTGAATTTTTCTCCCCTAGGAGGGGTCTTCGCCAAGGGGATCCTATTTCTCCTCTGTTTTTTGTTTTATGCATGGATAAATTGTCTCATGTCATCTGTGATGCAATCAACAGAAGAGATTGAAAACCTGTAATGGTAACTAAAGGGGGACTTGCTATTTCCCATCTATTGTTTGCAGATGATATACTTATGTTTGATGAAGCCTATGAGAGACAAGCTAGCTATATGATGAACTGCCTTAATAACTTTTGTGAGGCTTCAGGGGAAAAGATTAGTAACAGCAAATCATCTATATTCTTTTCTCCAAAGGTCCCATCTACTATTAGAAGGAGTATTTGTGATATTATTGCCATGCCCATTTCTGCAGAAATTGGAAAGTACCTTGGATGTCCAATCACAAGAGGGAGGAATCCATCCAATACTTTCCACTATATAATTGATAGAATCAAATCTAAACTTGCTACTTGGAATGAGAATTGTTTGTCGACGGCTGGACACATTACTCTTGTGAAATCTGTTATTAGCGCTGTTCCTCTTTATCCAATGCAAGTTGCTAAAATCCCTCTCTCTGTTTGTGTTGAAATTGAAAAAATACAGAGGAATTTTATTTGGGGAACAAGTAACAAAACGCATGGTTTCCATCCAATTGGGTGGGAACAAATCATCTTGTCTAGGAATTATGGTGGTTTAGGCTTCAAGAGATTATCTTCTCTAAATCGAGCTTGTGGGGCAAAAATTGCTTGGAAGCTTATTGCTGGTTCCAGTGGACTTTGGGCTGATGTGTTATTTAACAAATATATGCTCAGGAATGAGGAGAATTTACTTGATGCGAAGAAGGGTGATTCACCACTATGGCATTTTATTGCACAACAGCAGGAGATAGTTGAGCAGGGTTCAAAATGGAAGTTGAGGAATGGATGATTGATAAACTTCTTCAATGACAAGTGGTTAATCCATGATAGAGCTATTAAAGAAGTATGTGTTAGACCTCTCACTAAAACTGAGGAGGAAAGTAAGGTGTATGAATGGGTTAAGCATGGGTCTTGGGATTTCCAAAGACTTGCCTCTGTTATTCCAAGTAATATTTTCCAGCGACTCATCACTATGATACCGCCTTTGGAAAGAGCAGGAAATGACATTCTATCCTGGAATGGTACAGCTGAAGGAAGCTTTACAGTCAAGAGTGCCTACTATATGATAGAGAAGACTCCTTCTAACAATTATAGTCATGTCTATAAAGCGATATGGAAGTGGAGAGGTGCAGAACGTATTACGGTGTTTCTATGGGTGGCGTTCAACAATAGGCTTCCAACAAATGAATGGAGAAGTAAATGGTCTTAATCATCTTCGACGTGCCCTCAGTGCAATAATCAAGTGGAAAGTGCTTTGCACATTTTTAGAGATTGCGCCTATGCTGAGTAGCTGTGGAGGCAGCTTATTAAACCAAATTATTTACGCAATTCTTTAATTCTCCCCTCAAAAACTGGTTTGCTTTAAATCTGAAAAGAGACTTGGGTATACAGGAAGATAATCACTGGGATTTTAAAAATGGGCTGTAACTATTTGGAAGCTATGGTTATGTAGAAATGAGATGCTGTTTGGCGATGATGTTCAAAAAGCTTTGATCCAACAGTAGTCATTGAAAATAGCTAGAGGAATTATACCCTGATCCAGGATGATGATAGAAACAAACAGGTCTAATACAAGAGAGGGCTCTTGGAAACCTCCATACTCAGGTTGGATAAAAGTCAACGTTGATGGTGCTATGACTTCATCCTTTGGTAAGGCTGGGTGTGGGGGTGTTCTAAGATATTGTCAAGGTATATGGATAGCAAGTTTTTCCCATTTCTCGGTAGTTGCACCACCTTTGAAGCTGAACAATGGGCTATCTTCAAAGGTCTCAAACTAGCTTGGGATTTGGATTCAAGAAGGTTATTCTAGAATCTGATTCAAAGAGTGTAAATCGATATGTTCAAGAAGGAGCCATGCACCAACTCAGATAGTCTACTCTGCCTCCAAATTCGTGAATTCATGGCTCACGATTGGGACCTGGAGTTGCATTATGTTCCAAGAGAACAAAATCAGCTTGCTGATGCTTTGGCCAAAGGAGGTTTATCCAAATCTTCTCTTTTTGATACCTGTTCCCCCTATTTGAGGACTTTGCTTGATGCTGAGTGTTTGGGATTAAGTCCTCATTAGTTTTTGTATTTAGCTTGTACGGGCTCTAGCTCTCCTTTTTACCAAAACAAAAAAAAATCAAAGTTGAGAATTTTCAAAGTTTGAAAATATTAATGTTAAAAACTACGTGTGCATGATCTAAAGTTCAAAAAAGCTACTACCTCTTATCTTAATTATAAAACTTTATTTATAATCTACAAACGAGGTCTTATAATTAAAACTGGAGATAGTATATGCCATTTAATCTAGACTTATTTGCTTAATTTTTTCAAGCAAAAGAAAAAAAAAGGCTTATGATGGTCCTCAAAATAGTACATTTAATAAATAAATCCAAGCTAAAATGTTTAATATAATCAAACTAAAGTATCTCACTAATAACACTAGGTTCATATATCATATATCCACAATATCCTCAATTTGCCTGCATATGATGATTAATAAGCATGTTGTTAAAACCCAATTCGAATAAGCCGATCATGATAGTGATATGGTAAATTTTGTTACCCTTTTTTCTATACAATATCTATCAAAATAAGCTTGTCAATTCATACGATTGGATGATCAGATTATTTTCTTCACATATCAAAAATACTATGATTTTACAAACTTATTATTTTATTTTATGATCTTACTTCAAATTCATTAACATTTTATTTTTCATTTATCAATTAAAACAGCACTTTTTGACGGGGAAATATTTTTCCTATATAAAATATATGAAATGAGTGTTATTAGTAAACAATTATATTTTTAAAAGATTACATTGGTAGCAAACACAAAATAAAAAGCTTAACCTCTCATACAAGAAAAACGTGCTAAATAAGGAATGCTAAGCCAAGTAAGTCAAAGAGGAGTTGACATGATTAGATTAGGATTACCGTGGGGTATGATTTACAAATATTATATTTCATTATAAAAAAATTGTAATAAAATACTATATTAAAAAACACATAGATAATATATGATACCAATAATTAAAGAAGTAGACCGGACGGTTCGACTGGTTAAACCGTCAACTAAACTCGTCAATGGTTCG